>NW_021319327.1:35561-160190 GCF_001605985.2 Dendrobium catenatum
TTAAACATTAGTTTGAAATTTGATGATAAATTTTTCGTTGAACTAGAATAAGTTTTGTATGTTTATTACGTTTAATCATATTTTACTTCATTGTGTTAGGAAGGAAACTTATTTTGAAAAGTAATAAAATTTTGAGAATGTGGTTATATTTGCATTGTAATAACGTTACATGTTAGGATTTGAGTTTGTTTAGTTATTTATTGGTGTGCAATGTTATTGAGAGAGATTAAGTTCATCAATCATTATCATACGCCTTTAGGCAATATATAAAGCTTCCAAAATTAATTTACCCCTCTCACCTTAACATCCAAGTCTTGACAAGAAAACTCTTGAAGCCACTAAATGTTAGCTGGGATGGCCATACCTTTCAATAAACCCATCCGATTAGGAGAAATAATTTAGGTAAAATAGAAGTAAGACGCATTCATTAATAATTTTAGAGATCAACTTATTAAAAAAAAGTACAAAAATCGATAGGTCTAAAGTCATTTCCACAGTGTTAACACTTGTTTATGGAATAAGCACAATGAAGTAGAAGTAAAAAACTTAGGTATAGGTGTCACATAAAGAAAATCCAAAATACGCACGTTTAAAGATTTTTGTTAGCAATTAATAGCCAAGGTTTTTTGAGAAATAGTGTAAAACCATAGTCAAACACATAATAAATCACTATTCTATGTGCAAACAGCAGTCTCTTTAAACTCATCTCTATAATACGAAAGTGAGGGGACTGGAGTGAAGTAACAAGGTGGGGTGAGTCATGTGTATACTCTCTTATTCAGGGTAATAAGTAAATAAGCGCGATTATGAGAGTGATACATATAGAATACAGCGCTTATAGCTCTGAGCTCGGCACTAGTTTTTAATAAACTTTTATTATATGGCATACAGGCTGGTTCTTATTGGTCTCTGTTGGCCCACATCGATATATCCTCTCCTGCTTGTTCGAAGCGAACATCATTTCAAAATTATCCGCTCTATTTAATTGTGATAGACTCAATGTTTATAGATCTTTATAACACTCCCATTATGGGAATATTCCTTATACAAATAAGCACTAATATATAAAAAATACTCTCTTTCTTCTGCACTTACACCCTCGCGCATAGTGATAACTTTTTCGTCGTCAATTCCCTTATGCACTCTTCTCCAAGACCTACAAGAGTACTATCGCTTGCGTCCGTATTTCATCCAGCTTTTTTCATCATGCTCGCCACTAGAGTATTAAGTACCTGACTTAAACTTCAACATATGGCCAAACCATCTACATACCTCCCTACTAAAAATGTTTGATGCCTACTTTATGCGTATCTTCTTATTGCGTTATGAGAGAAAGACGAAATTATGTAAAACAACAGATGGAGAAGTGGATTGACCTAGTACTATGTAAACAATGCGTACTATAACGAGAGATTTGTAAATGTCTGAGACTCTACCAGCGCATTCGAGCCAGTTGCGGTGAGATGATAGTACACAGTATGTATAATAGACAGTCTCGTTATCTAAAAAAATAAAAAATCAATATTTAGTAATGACAGTCGAGACTACCTACATTATTGTATAAGATGTGGTCATTCCTAATATTTTATAGTATTGTCTCCTATAAAGCCTAAACTTATTGCTCCTATGATGCCCATGAGAATATTGAGAAACTAAGTGAATGAATATACTATAAATTGTAAGCGGGCATGAACTTGATGTTCTATTAGATCAATATGTTTTGGCAAATGATACCACAATTAATATAAAAATATAAGATATTTGTCTCTTAGTGATAAACACAACTATTTTTTAATAGATATTCAATTTATGAGTGTTGCAACGAAATTATGTCACTATATTCCAACAATACATGCTTCGTGCGTGTTAAGCTAATTTTGTATGGTGACATATTCAATTATATTAGATGAGACAGAGTTTGTGTGACTTGTGAATCAGGAATCAATATGCGTATACAATAGCTAGAATGCCTATGTGCATTACACTTATAATTCGATAGTGAGTTGAATTATTGAGGATTGGGAATATATAAATTAAACGCCATTTAGTGAAGTTCCTTATTTATATATTACAATAGAGTCAACACAATAGTATGCCAGATTTTTCGCGAGGTCTTACCACCTCAAACCGCTTTAAGGCATACGCCTCGCCCTCACGAACGAAAAATATTATCATACAAAGTGACCCCTATTCAAAGATATGAGAACAGTCAATTATTACTAAACACACTTGAGAATAATAAGCTATATGAACTCGATATCAATTTATAGTTGAGCACCTAGATTCTCTGCACCCATACTAAGTTCAAAGAATGTTTGAACTTATGAAATATTTCCACAAATTTTTACGATGGCAAGAGTAGACTATAAGAAGAGAACCAATATCGCCAGATGGTATCCGAGGATGTTAACGAATTCACTTGTTTTGAAGATAGAGCGGCAACCCCCGATAGTCGCTTGAGTCGAACCACATAGTTGTGAACCAAATCGTCACCACCCTAGAGCGATATAGGACCCACAGATTGGACCTAACATAGCTCCATATTTCCCTATAGTATAATAGAGTCATGTATTAAAATACGCTATAGAAGCCCAGCTAACTTATGCTACTATTTCTCTTCACCATATTAATGATTCAGTAGGTTCAAAACAACCGAAACGCAAAGATGGAGCCAGCAGCAACACATATAACCAGGAGGGACAGTGCAATACCTAGAGTGCAAATTTAAGACCGCGTGCAATAACATCCAAGTTTACTCTATTGTCAAAGTAAATCTTTATATACAACTGTGAATCATACTCACACTCCTTCCCAAAGCCCAAACTCTTAATAACTCAATTTTACATTCTCGGCTTATCTGCTCATGGAAACTGGAATACTCGAACCAAAGATCATCAATCTTGGGATACGCCTATATATGAACCATAAGTCAAGGCACTTCGCATGTGGTGTCAAAAACTCTCACACGAATATAAACGATTCACCGTGAACCTGATATAAATGCGATAGATATCTTATCTAATCCAGAACGTAGTCGTAATTTACGAATAGAAATCACCCATAGAGCAAAAGTAGACCGAATATATTGCACTTGCTAATATGAGATGGAATTATTTTACATCATACGACCGCGTACACCTCAAGTCTATTTGACTTAAGTGAAATAACGTACAATTCTATGGAATGAGAGGTTAGGAATAATCCTCTAGATTGCGCGGCAACATCTACTATTCCTCTAGCCTTACTTACTCATCATTCTTCCTCTTAGTAAACAACTACCTCACAAAAATAAGACACACTTAATGGAAAGATATTTTCGTATGAGAGGCTCGCATCGCGAGTTGCTCCACTTCTTAGATCTCGTCATTCTCGACAAACAGATCAAAAACAAATCCACATGCCCTATAGAGACCTCGGCCCTTGGCCTCTGCCTCTAGATCTTTCTGACTCAACCTGAACTTCGGCGTTATAACGTATAATCCATACAAGATTATCTTCCTAGTCTCGATGCGCGAGAGAGAGAGCGACATTCTATAAGCCATCAATATGTCAGACCTTCAACTAAGAATAATATAGTCTCAAATCTCCAACGTGGAAATCCTTAGTGAATATGAGTGGATGACTAGATCTCGAATTACTAGAGGTACTGTTAACGTGCACACATTTAACGTCGCTGAATTATACTCTCATAGATGTGCTCAAAAATCTTTTAGAGAAGTATCGTTCTCGATTGTAGGCCCATAGATGTGATATACACTCCAATAATATGCCTTTTAAGCCAAACAATAAACACTCATCACTCCTCCATGATTTCTTGCAATGTCGTAGAGCTTATGTTTAAAATTTCATGAAATATCTTTGAGATTGAGTTTGCGAGAACGAAGCGAAAAAAAATTCTAAGGTTTCGGTATCTCAGGCTCCTGATGATGTTCCATCAGCGTTAGCATCTCAATTGAGTGCTATCCTACGATCGTCGCTGATTGTAGATAGCAACGATACGTGACAGAGCTTCGGATGATCGTGCGAGCTGCGACTTCTCGAGAGAATGCAATAGTGGCGTCATGCACATATGTACTCCTGCCTGATACAGAGGGTGCATGTCATGGTGCCGTCTTCTCACTACATAAGCACGACTCGCCTTTGTCTCTGTGACTAAGACGCACAAAATTTGCAATAGATATCAGAACCACCCAAAAACACTCTATCTTCGTAGGTTCAATATTATGAACAAGAGCTATGCTCAGAGCGGCAACAGAGTATTAGTGGAGCGCGCGATATACCAGATATAACCTCAATTCAAGATATGTCCTATAAAGGAGCGGCGCTGCTCCAATCTGCATCATGAAAAGCTGCGCCACCAGAACAAATGATTTAAGAAGGCCCACATACCGCTGTGACTCCCGAAATAGTTTCTCCGAGTGCCGCCAAGAGTAGCATGTCATGTCTTGCCCGCTTCCATTATATACCGTATCTGTCTATATAACCTATATATATTGCATAATGCTTATTTTCAACAATTCTATTTCTAGACATTCCATTGTACTAACATTATAAAGAGAATTTATCAAGACTATCTGATTGTATGACTCATAAATAATTCAATATCCTTTCTTGAATTATGAATCAATTGATAAATCAATCAATTATGTTGAGATGTACGATAGGTTGATAGTAGTTACCTTGTTAACATTTAAAATTAACTTCTTTCTCAACATGTGAAGCGCGAGCAGTGCGATGGCACAGATAAAAAGAGATATTGAATTTGATGCTCATTTAATCATCTCTATAGACGCAAAAACCCTGAGTGAAGTGATAAAATAGAATTGCTCATTCGGTCTGACCCCTACTAATGATTAACTCACTTTATTTAATATGTTGGTTTATATTAGAAGTGAGCGATATAATAGATTATTGATTCTCTGATAGCTAACTATCTTCTACTCTCTCCTAATTTTCTATTTGATTCTCATCATATGATATTATATTTCTTATTCATACAGTAAAGTATTATGTGATTTGTGTATTATGATATTCTCAAAATATATATAAACTATCATTATTCACGCCGTATAGATTGTGCATGGTTTGACGAAGAGTATAATTATATAATAATAAAATATATAATGGTAAAATTTTAATTATAAAATATCTAATTTTATAGTTCTGTGTGGCATAATAATTATTTATTATTATTATTATTATAAATTAAGTAAAATAATAATATAATTATTAAATAATTATATTTTCACTATTTTGAACATAATATTAATAAATATATATTATTTTTAAAATAAAATTAATTTTGAAAAAAGGAATAAAAATAAGATCAATTTTGATATATTATACTATTTTTAGGATTAAAAATAATTTATGCTTTATTAAAGTAAAATGAGTTTAAAAGTAATTTAAACAAAAATAACATAAAAAAAGACAGGGCGACACTCAGTGACCCGGAATTAGTCCAGCGGTACACGGGCAATCACTGTCTTGGCGCGCAATCATTATCGCCATTGATTGCCAATGATTGCGCAATCATTATCGCGGGTCGCGGTTTCAACTTAACCCGTCATCGTGGTTTTGTGGGGATGGTCCGATCCGCGCTGTTTTGAACCAGACGATTGTGATGGAGTCGGACGATGCATAGATCCGTGGCGATCTATACAGGCGATTGGACGGGAGCTCATTAGGCCAAACACGCCGTTGATCACAGAGACCGATGGTCCATAACGCACCTAGAAACATCAGCCGACCGAAACCTTAGAATGATTTTTTTTGCTTCGTTCTCGCAAACGACTAACGAATTTCATGAAATTTTAAACATAAGCTCTACACATAAACAAAAAACATCGGGCGGTGTTTGTTTGGTAAAAAATGCTTTTTAGAAAGCTATTACCCTATGTGTTAGCTGACCTATTCTAAGGGTTTTGAGTATTCTAACGTTGGATTTCGCGTTCTTAGGTTTTGTTGCACTTGAGATTGTTTCCGCACAATTTGCTAGTTGAACACGAGTTTTTGAACGCCTTGGATTTCAAACGGAGAAGGTTTGGAAGCTTTTGATCCTCGGTTGGCCGGATATCTCGGCCGCCGGCGAGTCTTGGAGGATCCAGTAATGGTTGCATTCTTTGGGAAAAGATGATGAGAAGTGATGGGGATGAAGCTCTCACTATCGAAATATTTCTAGGTGCTTTGAAGATCATGTTAAAGAGAGGACGAAAGAAGCCAGCAAGACAGATAATCCCCAAGGAAACCATACAAGAGCATCCTATTGATATATTTTTAATCGAGTAGAGGAACGGCTAGGATTTTCTGTAAATCGAATCTCTCCATGCTAATTAGCAGGGAAATTAGTCTACCTTGACCTAAGTTCAATGAATTAATATAGATTCAGAATGTATTTAGAGCATTTATTATTATTTCTTATTAAACTCTAAAGTAGACGTCAATTATAAGACGCCATCCAGAAGCTGTGGATGTGACCGAGATTGAACTATTTGACTTCGTGTCAAATCAGTCAACTCAGACCCAAAGAAGATGATAGAGGTGTGTGAGTCTATGGAAGGATTGCATTTGATTTAGAGTTGAAGGATGACCTATTAAAGAGTTAAAAGTTAGGCCGTTACAAACCTGGTTGAGCTTGAGTTCCAACTTCATTGTTGACCCTGGCATGGGTTTGGGCCCATTGAGTTTGAGTTTGGGAGCCTGATCTGAATCTAATGGTTGAATAGATGAATTGAGGAACCTAAGTAAGCTTTGGACTTTTGATTTAAAAGACATCCATAAAGTGGACAGGAGGGGAAGGAATTAGAGGAGTCAACCCTCAAAGATAATTGTTAGCTGCCGAATGTGTCAACCAGGGATGCCAGGACGTGGGTCTTGGGGTTAGCAGGACTGGACTTGACTCTTTCTGCTGTATACACGCATATGAGAAGGTCCTCGGGGTCGTGCCATGGTCAAATTTGACCAGGTTCAGAGTTGGGTGAGACCCCATACCCTTACCATGGATGTCTAATTTCAAATTCCAAAGCTACTTAGGCTCAATTTCTTTCACCATTAGATTCAGAATATGAGTCCAAACTCAAACTCAATGGGCCAAACCCATGCCAAGGTGTTTTGGTGAGTGACCAAGTTTTAACCCAGGGTTTTGACCCAATTAGGCATGGTTAATGAGTGTTATTTAATAACTCTGAAAATACAAATTATGGCTTAATCCATTCCGCTAGAACCTCAAACTCTTCATTTTTGGAGAATGTCTAGTTTGACTGAATTTGGACCTCAATGTCAAATATGAACTTTGTGGTCATTATTATCACAGCTCTGGATGGGTCAAATTGAGATAATAAAAACCTATTTAGAAGTTAGAATGTGACATAAGTTATAATAATTATGTCTAAATACATCTGAATCTAATTTCAATAGAACTAACTCGAGTCCACGGTAGACTAATTTCCTGCTAATTAGCATGGAGCGAAAATTCTTACATAACCTAGACCGTTTTCCATTCTATCTCGATTAAAAATATATAAAGGTAGATGTTTTATGCGTTTTGATTGGGATATTACTTCTTGCTCCTCTCCCTAGGACTTTCATTAGGCCCTAGTGGAAATATTCGTTGTGATGATGCGTCTCCCCACATTTCTCATACTGTTTCAAGTCATAACCCAATAATTACCTCACCAATGACTCTCGCCGGCGGGCGAGGCATGTATATTCGGCCATATCGCGAAGGATCAAAAAGCTTCCAAACCATTCTCCCGTTTGATCCAAGAGGGCGGTTAATGCACTTCGTGAATATGATATCTAGTCCCAAATTTGTGCCAGTTGAACAATCTACAAGTGCAAAACAACACCATCCAAGAACTGCTCGAAAAATTCCTCAAATTACTTGATAGTAGAAGATATTCTCAAAAAACGCCTTGGAATAGGTGCGACAGGAAACAAACATAATGGGTTAAATGCTTCAGTAAAGAAGTCTGATAATATTAGGCAAAAACAAACAGCCGCCCGATGTTGTTTGTTTATGTGTAAGAGCTTTTATTATTAGTAAAAGACTTTCAGAAATTTCGTTTTAGTCGTTTGCCGACTAGTGTTTAGCGAAAGCAAAAAAATCAAGTGATCTATACCCAGTAATTCGGTTCGCTGATGTTAATGATAGGTGCTCGTGTAATAGAATGTCAAAATCAAGAGTCTCTAATGGATGGTGATCAAAACGGCGTGGATTTGGCCTAATCGCGGATTTTGAAGAAGTATGAGATGGACAAAGCTAAGTCAATTAACACTCCCATGACTTCTAGTGCTCCATTAGATAAGGACCCAAGTGGTAAGTCTGTTGATCAGAAGAAGTATGGAGGTATGATTGGATCCTTACTTTACTTAACTACGAGCCGACCTGAAATTATGTTTAGTGTTTGCCTTTGTGCTAGATTTCAAGCTGACCATAAGGAGTCCCACTTATCTGCAGTTAAGAGAATTTTTAGATACCTTTTGGGGACCCAATTCTAGTGCTCCATTAGATAAGGACCCAAGTGGTAAGTCTGTTGATCAGAAGAAGTATGGAGGTATGATTGGATCCTTACTTTACTTAACTACGAGCCGACCTGAAATTATGTTTAGTGTTTGCCTTTGTGCTAGATTTCAAGCTGACCATAAGGAGTCCCACTTATCTGCAGTTAAGAGAATTTTTAGATACCTTTTGGGGACCCAAGACTTAGGGATTTGGTACCCTATACACAGCACTTCTTTTGAGATTATTGGATTTTCTGACTCTGATTTTGCAGGATGCAAGGTGGATAGAAAAAGCACTTAAGGAACTTGTCAATTCATAGGATAATCATTGTTCTATTGATCTAGTAGGAAACAAAATTCTGTTGCACTTTCTACTGCTGAAGCTGAGTACATTGCTCTTGGAAGTTGTGTGGCCCAAGTCCTTCGGTTGAAACAACAGGTATTGGATTTAGGATTACCTGTAGGCACCATCTCAATCTTTTGTGACAACACTAGGGCCATATGCATCGCTAAGAATCCTATCCAACATTCAAGGACTAAGCACATTGACATTAGGCATCACTTCGATAGAGATCATGTTACTAAGGGAGACATTGAGTTACACCATGTGACAACTGAAAATCAACTGGCTGACATCTTTACTAAACCACTGGCCTTCAACACTTTCAGTTCTTTAAGGACCAGGTTGGGTGTGATTGACATAAATGCATGAAACTTGATCTTTAAGTTACTTTTTTTAGCTTTTGTTTTTGTTTTTTTTATTTGCTCTTAGTTTTTGGTGTGTTTTACTTTCTTTTGTGTATTTTTTTTTAAATCATCGCTGAAATGACATCATATTCATTGTCCTTATTTTTAAAAATTTGTAGTCAATGTATTTTTCATCTCTTATTCTCTTAGATGGTAAAAATACTTTGTGATTGTGTCTCTTTCTCTAATCTATTTTAGTGGTATAGTTTTCTTTTTTATTCAAAAATCTATTTCAAATTAAAGATTGTGTATGAAATTAAGATCTTTCCTTAAGCAAATATATATTGTATTTATAATGATTAAAGTCTTTTAGTCACATCAAGATCCCTCGTTACTCTTGTCTTTGATTATTGATTCTGCTTGTGATAATTCTTCCTTATGTTAGAGCGAGAGCTCCTATTCTCTAATATCTAAGAAGATATACTCACAACTAAGAATTTTTTTAAGAGATTATAAAAGAGAATGTAGCTTGCAAAAATAAAAAAAATAAAAAACAATTCTGGCCAATGATGCCAACAAAAGAAGCGCAAAGACGTTAAATTGAAAATCTATAAAAAGATGCGCAAAGCGCCAGTCAATTGACAAGAGGCATAAAATGAGCCCACTCAAAAGCAAGCTATTATCTCTTTTTAAATCTTTTAGAACTTAAAAGTTTTGATTCTTAAAGGTTCGATTTCGATTATTTTACAATCGTGACAGATTTACATTGGTTCATTATTTTATAAAGATAATTTTTCTTGAACCAAGTGATGGATGAATTCTTTTTCTCATATCCAATTAATTCTTTGAGTTAGGTCATTGATTTCAAAAGACAATTCTACCCTAAGAAAACGTCTGAGCTAAGGGTAACCATGACCGGATATTCTACCATTCTCTAGATTGTTGAGATTGATTAACTCATTAATCCACAAGTTTTTAAATCAATCACATGGAATACTACATCATTTTCATGCCTTGGTTGAAAAAAAAAATTTTGGTTTGCTACTTTTTTTTTCCTCTGTTCCTTCCTTTCTGATATGTCAAAAGAGGGAGAAGTTTATGATATTTTTTTTACACTTGTCGATCCCGTAATTTTTACTGCTGATTGTTCTCATAGTGTTTTTCCATCATCAAAAAGGGGGGGATTGTTGCAAATCTATTTTTATGACTTATGTTTTGATGATTGACAAACACTATTGATTCTTTTGGGCTGCCTGTGTTTTTCTAACTTTTTAGGAATCAATGATCGGACGAACAAACAAATCCAGTTCAAGATTTCGTACGTTAGGGTTGAGTTAGTCTGTAATTTTCTTTTTTTGTTCTTGAGTCTATTTGTAATGTTTAAAGAGACTGATGCTAAGTAACCCTACACAAACACACACTTGAGAGACTTAGAATTTCTGTTTTTTACTCACATCGGCCAGAACAATATTTTTATCAGCCTGGACGATTTAGTTTAAAACAGAGATTCTATTCGAGATTATTAATTAAGTCAACCGTCATTACCAGATCATCCTGAAGGATAGGTGTTTCGGCCAGGACGATAAACTCAAAACAGAAAGAAGTTGCCGCCATAAATAATTAAGGTATTCTGTAATGTTTGATAATCTGCCACGACGATCTTAGATCGGCCTCGATGCTATTCATAATTATGCCTTAATTAATCAAAAAAATCAAGGAAGTAATTAAGGATGATTGAAACAATCAAATCGTCTTGGATGATCACAGGATCGGCCTGGACGATCTATTCAAAAACCTTAGTTACTTCTGGACGATAAATATCGAACAGCTTGAATTCAGGTCGATGCTCTGGACGATTTTCCTCTAATTTGAACCGATCGGCCTGGACGATCATGAGATCGTCCTGGATGATCAAGCTAATTTTAAATCATCCAATTTACATTCAGGGCGATGCTCTGGCCGATCTTCTGAGATTTGTATTGATCGACCAGGATGATGTCCATATCGGCCTGGACGATATTGTCTGCAACTTGCAATTAATGAGCTCCTTTGAAGCTATTCTATTTAAGAGCTCTTTTTTAACGTTTTGAACAATCTTTTGCTGTTGCCTTGACCTGAGAAGACCTTGAGGAGAGAAAGAGAGAGAGGGAGAGAGAGAGGATCTTGTGAGGGGGAGCTTGTGAGGGTATTCACAAGGGTTACTTCAACGATCGCTCTGCTTCTTCTTCGTCTAGAGTTTCTCGTCCGTGGAAGGGTTGGTAGAGGTAAGGATTCAACATCTGATTGTGGTTCTCTACCAGCTTCAGGAGGAAGCAAAAGGAGATAGGTTCTCTGCCTTGTCGGGGTGGCCAAAAGAGGTTCTTTGTAAAGGCTTCTCCGCCTAGCTGTGGGGGCTAAAGGATTGTCACGATTGTAGTGCAATACTTGGAGGGCACCTCCGGGGAGTGGACGTAGGTCGAGTTGACCGAACCACTATAAATCTCTTTGTTCTTGTTTCTTGCTTCCGCACTTTTATTTTCGCACTTATTTTTTGTGTTGTGATTTTGGATTATGAGATTTTACTTCTTTGTGAAAAGAAAATTTTTAAAATACCAATTCACCCCCCCACCCTCTTGGTCAGCTTGGGCCAGTTCTATAGGGCTTAACATCCCTAACGAACTTTCAATTTTACTGCATGTTGTGGATGAAATTGTCTTACTGTGTCTGCTTACTTTTTACTGTACTCTATGGATGATTGATGTGTTTGGCGACTAGATTACCCTTAGGATAGAAACAATCTGGATGTTCACATAATTTTATACAGGTGGCCACGCTCATGCAGGGAAATATAAAGGAGGCTAAGTAAATAAATTTAATTATAAAAATGCTTGCACACGTGATTTAGCTGTTAAAGCCCCCAAATAAAAAGAGCATGACCAGTGTGTTTATTTATTTTTCTACACATATATAACGGCTTGGAAATATATTTTGATTTATTAACTGCTTAGTATAACCCTACAGGAGAGTCTAGAATTTTTCATTTTTATATAAATGAAATTTGTGTAAATGTAAAATATTGTGAAAGTGGAGTTTTGAATTAAGATACATAGGACTAAAGCTTGGACTCCAAAGAGAAAAGGGCACCCCTTAGGGGAGTAGCCCTTTTCTATTTGGAGATCCAAATTTGGATCACTTCCTCCCTTCCCAAAGAGGAAAGAGTGGCCTTCCCCTCAAAGGAAGTGCCCTCTTATCCATTTGGGTATCCTACTATGAAGAATACAAGGAGCTTGAAGAAAAGAAGCCCGAAGGAGAACAAGATTAAAGAATTAAAGACTAAAATATACCATTCAAAACCACTTGCGTCTCTACTATGTTTAGAATCCGGGTTGTTATCAGTGGTGCCCGACAACTTTACTTTTTGCAAGACCCTGGTTTGTAATAAGTAAGGCAACTTTGCCTATGGACATTTATTAATTAACTCATTGATATTTGATGTGATGAAATGATTACGTATAGAACTACCTACTTTTCTTAGTTTTTTTATGTTTGTGTGTTGCTTTTGCTTTCTCCTGGATACATGAGACTCATGAGGGTGTAAACGTTTTATATTCATAATTTTAAAGTTTAAAATTTTAACGAGTCTAAATAATATAGAAAGATAATGAATTTAGGAAATTAGCTAGGGATCAACCCCGGGGTCGTATGCATATTTCTGCACTACTTCTCTCCTTGCTATAGATCCTTCCCCACCTACGGGTAGAGTCTGGATAGTCTAACCTATGAGGACAACGTGCCGGACCTAGGGAAGCCTAGTCTTCTAAAAAAATTATTTTATAATCCTGTGTTTTAACTTTAAAGAATTCATGATTTCAAGTTGTTGTCTAGTATACATTGCATTAGAAACACATTTAAGAGAGTCAAAATTTTAATTGGATTAGACCTTAGCATTTTATACCCAACATAAGTCAAAGGGGCCAATTAGGAAAATATCTAGATGTTTTCCCCAGCTCTCCAAAACTTTAAATGAAATGTCCCAACCACTCTTTCATAAAAGACAAGTCTCATGTATTTTAAATCAATTAGGTGGTTAGCTGGCACCCCAATCTAGGCTGGGGTAAGTCTAGGTTTTGCACTGCATTAGCTAGGTTCGAATGACTATGGTCCAGTGTCCAAAATTAGATCTAGGATCTGGGGCAGATCTTTGATTATAAGACCCCAAACTTCGGGAATATAATCCCAAATTTCTAATGAAATGCTCAACTCTAATTAAATCTTTTTTCAACCCAAAATGTAAAGCCCAACACATAGATTAAGTTGGGACACTTTCGGAAGGTTCTGGAATCTCAAAGTGTCCCCTACTTTTCTTTCTATGATTCCATTAATAACTACAAAACCTTGCTCCAATCCCTTTTGAGATTCTAAAATTCACCTCCTCTTTTCGATATCACTCCTACAAAATATAACAAAATTTTGCAACTATTTTAATCAAGAGTTTTCATAGGGGATTTTTTCTTCCTATAATGTAATTAACTACGAGGGCTTTTGCTCGTAAGTGATTTTGAATCACACATGCACCTGATTTTAAAAATTGATTTTCCAAAATTTTTATTGGATTCCTTGGGAAGGATCAAAAGATGATCGTTATTATCCCATTCAAATAATTATCATTGAATGACATTTTCCCCCTTTGGGGAGATACAAATTTCTTTTATAAGGCATTGGATGTGAACTTAAATATCACGCTTCTTTACTATTATAGCTAGATAATTAGATGAACCTCATTTTAACCCTTTATGGTCATATGAAGTTCTCTTAGAATACGGATACAATACTCAAGATGAAATTTATAATTCTAAATCTAAATACCATCATGAAATTTTATTTTCACATTTCGAGGTGATATACTTGTTTTAACAAGATAATTTGATTTTAGAATTAAATTTTAATTCCCAAAGAAAACCAATATTTTTCAAAACCTATTTTCAAAATTCCACCAACAGCAGTCAAGGGGAGTCTTGAATGCTGTTATGATAGGTTAGAGGGGGTTTAAATGGGTTGGATTAACTCAAGCCAAGAGATTTCACCATTTTAGATCAAGTAAACCACTTGTTGACTGAGTTGACTAGTCAACCAGTCAACTTCACTGATGAGGTGGCATGAAGAGATGCCTTGAGTTGGTAGATTAAATATCGAGAAGTTTGATGGTTAGGATTTGAAGTTTGAAGGCATAAAAGGGAAATTGAGCCAGTTTGACCAAGTTTAAAGATGTTGACTTGGTCAAAAAGATCGTAACTTGACTCATGGTGCATTTGGCAAGGTTGAAGGAATTAATAGAAATGACTTGAAATCTTGATAATGATTTAATCAATTGCATGTGGTAGTCTTGATCTAAACATTCAAGTTTGACCAAAATAAAAATATTAACTTGGTCAATTTGATTTGGGTTTGATTTAGCAATGGTTAAGACATGATTTAACCATCAGTAGGAGTTGATTTGGAGCTTAAAATGGCTGAAATAAGTTGAATATGTTAAAATGACACATTTAAAGCCTTAAGGGGCACTTGGGTCAACCTAGATTGACTGGGTCAACCAGGTTGACCCAGAGGGTGGGTCCAAGCTTAATAGTTTTGAAATAATATTTCAAGGCTGTGCGAAGCGGTTTGAGAGATAGATAGGTCATGTAGGTCAAATCACCTGTTTGAGCTCTTAATGGATCAATGGGTCAACCTAGGTTGACTTGGTCAACTAGGTTGACCCAGGAGCTGGGAATGGGCTCAACAAGTTTGGTTTGATGCTTGAAAATTGTTGGAAGTGGTTTCAAATAATTTGGTGGTCATTTGGTTTGAAATTGATATTTGAATCCATAAGGGGTAATTTGGTCAATTCGACCCCTTGTCAATTCGGGGTCAAAATGGGTCCACCAAAGTGTAGTGGAATGCTCAATAGGTCATAATTAAATGTCTGGAAGTGAATGGAGATATTGTAGAAATCTCCAAGGTTAAAGTCCATTGGGTTGCAGGTCCAGTGGCATAGGCTGTAAATATTTAAAGGTTTTACAGCCTTTGGATTTTGATTTAGTTTCTGAGGTTAGAGACCTAAGAAAGGGCTCCAATTTAGAGGTTGCCTCTAGAGACATGTCATAACAATATGAAATTAATAGACTTTGAATCAAAGGTCAATTGGTTAGATTTTGAAGTGTTTAAAAATTCACTGAAAAGGCTTTTAGGACTTAGCCTTTTAACATTGAATTTTTGTTTTGATATCTAAGATCTAGGTAGATCCTAAGGTCTTGATTTTCCCTAGTGATCTCATAAAAAAATGAGGTCAATAAATGGACCCCAATATGTGTAGTAGAATGAAGTTCTACTGCAAATATTGGTGTTGACCGAATTGAAAGGTCAATTCTGGAGTTTTGATCCTAAGGGAAAGAAAAGGTCTATTTGTGGGGAATCGGGGTTTGAATTCATACTAGGGCAGTGCCACAGAAGGCGTAATCTACCACTAGTAAATCTAATCCTGAGGGAAGGAGGAAACCTAACCTTAAGGTGAAGAAGACTAGAATGATCGTATAGGAAGGAAGAACTCCTAACTATAGAGGATCGAATATGGGTTTGATACTAGGGTAGTGCCACGAGGAGCGTACTCTATCACTATTGGATCTAATCCTAAGGAAAGGAAGCTCTGGGATTCACACCTAACCTTAAGGAAAAGAAAGTGAATGAACTATACTGGGGCCCAACAGGCTTAAATCCACCACTAGTTAGTCGGGATCCTAGGAGATTGGAAGCACAGGGACGCACACCTACTCCTAAAGGATCGAATTTGTTTTGGTTTTCAATGACTAACCTAGCAAGAAAGTATAGGGACTCACATCTAACTAGGAGAACTAGCCAAGGAGATAGTCTACCTAAACCTCTAAGGATTTGGAAAAATCTATCTAACCTGAATTAATTCTAATCCAAAGGAAATGAAGTATAGGGACTCACACCTAACCTTAAGGAAAATAAAGTGACTAAACTATGGTGGGGCCCAACAGGCTTAAATCTACCACTAATTAGTCGAGATCCTAGGAGATAGGAAGTACATGGACTCACACCAACTCCTAAAGGATCAAATTTGTATTGGTTTTTAATGACTAACCTAGCTAGAAAGCATAGGGACTCACATTTAACTAGGGGGATTAAATAAGGAGATAGTTTACCTAAAACTCTAAGGATTTGGAAAACTCTATCTAACTCAAATTAATTCTAATCCTAAGGAAAGGAAGCACGGGAACTCACACCTAACCTTAAAGAAAACAAAGTGACTGAACTATGGTGGGGCCCAACTGGCTTAAATCCACCACTAGTTAGTCGAGATCCTAAGATATAGGAAGCACAGGGACTCACACCTACTCCTAAAGGATTGAATTTGTATTGGTTTTCAATGACTAACCTAGCTAGAAAGAACAGGGACTCACATCTAACTAGGGGAGCTAGCCAAGGAGATAGTCTATCTAAACGTCTAAGGATTTGGCAAAATCTATCTAACCCGAATTAATTCTAATTCTAAGGAAAGGAAGCGTAGGGACTCACACCTATCCTTAAGGAAAAGAGAAAACATAATTCTAGGGTTTGAAAATTTTGAATGAGGTTAAATTGAGCTCAATAAAAAATTAAAATTTTTATTGATTCAAAGATCGAGCTACATCAAGCATAGTATCACTAAAGGATGCGCCCATTTATAGGAAGCATTGGGTGATTTCCCCTACAATCCACTAGCTAATACGAGCCTCCTTTGTAGGCTATCTCTTCTAAATGGAGTTGTGCATTCCATTGAGTTGTGATCTGGTTCTGGATTGCAATTCTGAGTGAAGGGATTTAAACTTCTAGAGGGAGTACAACCTTATACCCGTACACTAGTGCAAATGGTGTAGATTAGGTCGGGGTTTAATAAGTGGTCCTATAGGCCCATAAAACTTCCACCAACCTCTCGTCCCACTAATGTTTATTATCATCGAGGGTCTTTTTGATGATTTGAACCAAGGTTTTATTAAAGGCCTCAGCCAATCCATTATCCTGAGGGTAATAGATTGTTGAGTATCTCCAATCAATACCGTGGCAATTTGCAAAGTTATTAATCTTTATAGACTTGAAAGCAAACCCATTATCGGATATGATTCTGTCTGGCATGCCAAATCGATATACGATATGGTCACGGAAGAATTATTGTGTATCTATTTTTTAGAAATAGAATTTTGATGATTGCAAACATTTTTGTTTTACTTCAACAGCCTTGCCTACTGACATTTTAGGACCAGAAGATTAGAGGGCAATTGAAACCAACTCAAGATTGGGTAGACTAGGTCTGAGTTAGTTTGTAATGTACTTTTTCCCTTTCTTGAGTCAATTATAATCTTTGAGGTCTCTACACACACACACTTGAGTGATTTTTTCTATCTGAATTTAAAGTTTATTTATTTTGCTCACATCAGCCGGGATGATATTTATATTGACCTGGATGATCAGTTCAAAAACTGAAACCCTAATTTGGGCACCATGGTTAAGGCAGTCGCCATAAAGCCAATCGGCTTGGAAGATATTGTATTGGCCAGGACGATAGGCTCAAATTAGAAAGAATCATCCGCCTTGATCTATTTAGGTATTATTTATTTTAGGACATTGGCCAAGATTATATACTATCAGCTTGGAAGATGCAGCACAATTATGCCTTAATTGATCTGGTAATTAACGAAAGTAATTAAGGCTGATTGCACGATCACATCGATTGGGCTGATCACATGATCGGCCGGGACGATGACGTGGATGATTGACATTGGCCTACTTCAATTTAGGGTGATGTCCAGGATGATTTGGCTCAGATTTAAACTAATCAGCCAGGACGATATCCTATTGGCCTGGATGATGTGACCAAAATTACTCTAATCGTCCCAAACTGACTGGGATGATTGAGCAAAATTTGAGCTGATCGGCTAGGCCGATACCCTAATCGGCCCAGACGATAAAGTCGGTTTGTATAAAATAAGAGCTATTTTGAAGCTCTTCTATTTAAAAACTCTTGCTCTACCTTATAGGAGATCTTTTGTTGTTGCCTTGATCTAAGAAAGCCTAGAGCAGAGGGGAAGAGAGAGGGAGAGAGAGGATTTTATGAGGGGGAGCTTGTGAGGGGGATTCACAAGGGTTGCTCCAAGAATTATTCAACTTCTTCTTCCACTAGAGTCTTTTTTCCTTAAAAGGGTTGAGAGAGGTGAGCTTCAGCAACCGATGAAGGTTCTCTGCTTGCTTCAGGAGGAAACAAAAAAAGTTTGGTTCTCTGCTTCACCGGGGTTAGCGGAAAGGAGTTTTTGTGAAGGCTTCTCTACCTTGTTGTGGGAACAAAAGTAGAGTCACTTTTATAGTGCAATACTCGGAGGGCGCCTCCTTGGAGTGGACGTAGGTCGAGTTGACCGAACCACTATAAATCCTTGTGTTTTTTTTTTCTACTACTTCGGTATTTAATTTTCTGCACTTTGATTTACGTTATGGTGAATCTTGGTTTGAATTTTGTGTTTTGATTGTAAGAATTTTATAAAATACCAATTCACCCCCTCTTGGTTAGTCTTGAGTCGGTTCATAAGGCTTAACATCTCTAACAAACTTTTAAGTGGTATCAAAGCTGCATTCATAAAATTAAGCTTAAAAACTTTTTGAATTTTGATCCATGTCTAATTTTTGGGAATCGTAATATAATAGAAGGATATTCAATTACACGACCACCAATGTTTGATAACCTTCCTTTTGATTTTTGGAAAACTCGCTTGTCTACTTTCTACAATCGATTGATTATCGCATATGGATGCTTAATAAAGAAGGATATTCTCCACCTTCTTGTGAACTTAATGAAATTAAAATTGAGCTACCTTTTACTGAATGGACTTTTGATGAAAGAGATTTAGCACAACGTAATGCAAAGTGTTTGAACTATTTTTTCTATGCTTTCAAATATGAAGATTACATGCGTGTTTCAACTTGTGCTTCTGGTAAAGAGATTTGGGATAGATTGTGCATTACTTATAGAGGAACTAATGAAGTTAAGCAATCTTGTTTGAATATTTTTTTACATGATTATGAACTTTTTTTATATGAAACATCATGAATCAATTTCTAAAATGTATAAAAGGTTTTCTCAAATTGTAACTTCTTTGCATGCCTTAAGAAGAGAACTCACTCACTATGAAAAGGTGAATAAAATTTTGAGATGCTTGCCTTTCTCTTTTGATGCTAAAATCATTGCAATTACTGAATCTAAAGATTTAAATACTTATTCAATTTATAACTTATTTGGCTCACTTATTGCTTATTAGCAAGAAGTTAATCAAAGAAATCTGGATGCAGGTGAGAAAAGAAGGAAAAAAATTTGGCATTAAAGGCCAATAACTCAGATACTGATTTTTTCGGGTCTGAAAGTGATGATATTGCCTTCATCACAAGGTAATTTAAAAGCTTTATAAGGAACAAGAAAAATATTCATTAAAAGTGGAACAAAGGTAAGGGAAACAAAATTTTTAAGAATTCTTCTGATGTTGTTTATTTTGAATGCAGGAAGCCTGGACATGTGAAAGCCACTTGTCCTACACTTCAGGATCACTCAAGCAAAGAAAAGAGTGAGGAGAAACTCAAGTTCAAAAAGGACAAGAAGAAATTCTAAAAGGCATTCTGGGCTGAATCTACATCTGACTCCTCTGAGGCTGAGGTTGAGGAAGAGATAATAAACTTGTGCTTAATGGAAGATGATTATCTTGATCAAAGTGATGAAGAAGAGGTATGTAAACCAACCTATGACCAATTTCTTGAAATATGTAAGAAAATTTATGCATCATATAGAAAACTTAAGAAAACTCATACTAGTTTGAAATTTGAGTTTTTGAATTTACAAAAAGAGCATGAAATTTTGATTAAAGATCACCTCCAAATTGATAGCAATTACATGTCTCTACTTGATGAATTTGATGATTTAAATAAAAAGCATTCTGAATTAATTGTTGACATGATTCTCTGAAATATTCCTACACTTCTCTTGAATCTGATTTTAAAGCTTCTACTAAAGAACATGAGCATAAAAAGCACTATTTGGATGTTGGTTTAGAAAATTCTAACTAGAGGCTTAAAGCTAAATTGAATACACTTGAGAGAAGTTGGTATACATCAATACCTGATTTAAAGCCTAAACCCAGGAAGAGGCATTAGAACCCGAACCGATTAAGAAATCCTTTCCTAGTGTTAGATGTTTTTTCATGTGGCATGTTAGGACACATAGCACACAGTTGCACCATTCACCATATGATTAAAGTTTTTATATATCTTTCAAGTTAATTGAAATTTTGCCATTGCATTTATCATATGATTACTAAGTTTGCTTTGTGGTCTATTCTTCCCTATATTAGAGAGTGAGTCATTCTTCTTTAACATCTGAAAGATCTACTCACAACTAAAAATATTTAAGAGTTTTTGAAATGGGATCTAGCTTACAAAAATAAAAAAAGGTGGAGACCAATCACGCCAAAACAAAAAGATGCATAATGATGCCAAATTGAAAAATATACACAAAGTGTATCAAAAATAAAAAGATGCGCAAAGTATGCCATTCAAATTGACAAGAGGCATAAAATTAGCCCACAAAAGACAAGCTTTTCTCTCTTTCAAACTTTTAAAAAATTTTAGAATAATTCATGTGTTACTTGATATCTTTCAAAGGCTTGATTTCAAATTCCAAGATTGAGACAAATTACTTTGGTATATTATTTTATAAGATATTTTCTCTAGAACCATGTTTTGAATAGATCTTTTTTCTTATCCAATTAGTGTGTTTTGAGTTAGGTCTTTTATTTTCCAAAGATGATTTTTCCCCGATAGAAGTCAGAGCTAGGGTTAACAGGATCAGATGTTTTACCATTTTCAGATTTCGTCATTATTAACTCATTGGTCTTACAAATCTTTAATATTCAATATCTTGGAGCATTTATCATATTCATACCTTGCTAAAACTCAAAAACAATTTTTTTTGTTGAGTTTCTATCCTTTTTGTTGTTATTAAGTTTCTTAGGCATTGTCTGATCATTTCCATCCATCCTCTGATTCTCAATTTTTTTTTCACATCATCCCGGCCGATACCCCTATTGGCCAGGATGATCCTATCAATTTACTCTGAAAACTCCCCTCTGTCAACTGATTTGATTTCTGCTTCAGATCGACCTGGACGATCCATAATCAGCCCGGACGATCTGATTGTCTTCTATTTCAATCATTTTTTATCGGACTGGATGATAAGTTTTTTTGGCCTGAACGATGTTCTCCTCTTAATGGAAAATTGGCCTGACTGATCCATGTGTTCATCCTGGATGATACAAATAGATATATGTTTAAAATTTTTAAAATCGACTGGGATGATCCTTTTTCAGAAAATCAGCCCGGACGATCTACCTCTTTGGCCCAGCCAATACATATGGAACATGATTTAAACATTTTAAATTCAGCTGGTACAATCCATTATTGGACATCATCTTAGACGATCCACCGAATTGGCCCGGACGGTCTGCTTTTTCAATGATCGTCCAGCTTGACTCCTCGGGATGATTGCCTGTGTCTAATAGTTCCGGCCGATATGTGATCGGACCGGATGATCAGACTTCCCTTTTGACCAATCAGCCTATACACAATTATTGAACCTTATCGGCCTGGATGATCCTATGATCAGCCTGGCCGATATGATCTATCCTTTAAATTCAGAGCCTTCCATCTGTTTGCGTCACTCAAGCTTTCTCAAACTCCTTGTATTCTTGCTCTAGTTCTCTATTCTTTGAAAATGGTAGGAGGGAAGCACTCACGTCATCTTTCTGGTAGTTCCTTGAGGGCCACTCTAGACCCTTGATTCCTAGAGGTGAATGCTCAAGCCTCCTACCAGCGCTACTTGGAGGATGGAATCAGAGTCTCCCAGACCGTCAATCCAGATTATCTCTCTTATTCGGTACTTGACTTATTTGCCCATACCTCTTTGTGCTTTCTTTTGACTCTAGTTGTCCCCTTCAATTCTAAACTTTTATTTGAATTATTCGCAAGACTTAGAATTAATTCTTCCTACACTACTCTTACCTCATATGTGAATCGACACCCCGTCGAGATCACATATCAGAATTGCCAAGAACTTTTAAAACTTTCCACCGCAAGGGACAAACTCCATACCCTATGTTCTGATCCTGATTATGACTGGGCTCTGGCCAATCACTTTCTTCGAAACACCACAACCCACTTTTATATTGGAGAGACTATCTCTTTACTCAAAGATGCTAGGACTATTCAACATGTCCTTCGCACCTCTATAATCCCAAAGGCTGGTGATCGTGTCCACATTACTCCTCTTCTTTCGATCATCTCTTTTTACATTCTAGCCCATCATAAATTCATTGCAACCGACCTGATCTTTCGCTAAAACGATCACTTGACTACAATTCAAGATCCATGTCATTGGAGGAAACCAAATCTTGCCCTAGGACATCTCATTGCATATGTTCTAGAAATAAAATATAACCTCTAATATCCCACTCCACCAGATCTCCACACTACTTTTATATTCCAAAATTTCCTTTCAAACTCTTCATAGTAGTCATCTTCAACTGGGGATAGGGAAGCTCGTGCCGAGGAGGAGGAGGCTTCTGCTCCTATTCCTGAACCTGTCCCGCTCTGCCAGCACTCTCAGCTGGATCAGTTGGTGGGGCATTTCGACCAGTGGGAACTTCTCTTTGAGGGATACGTTGATGCACAAGTGCAGCAACATGCTGAGGCTTTAGCCCATTCTGACACCTATGTTGCACACCAGCAGCAAAAGCACGACCAGGACATAGCCTGGTTTGGATCTCAGTTTGCCGCGATAAGTAGTTACTTTCATATGATCAAGGCAGCCTCCACCGGCACCTCCTCCACCTTCATATGATCAGGGCCCATCATTTTACTGGTCTTTCTTTTTTGTAGTTTATTTCTATTTTTCTATAGGTAGTTTTTGTTTTCTATTTTACTTTTCCTCCATCTTCAAAAAGGGGAGTGATTTATTGTACTACAAGTTGCTTTGTACTTTGTACCTTGATAGTTGAGTTGTATTCTTTTCCTTCACACTTTCTTCATTAAACTGATTAAATTCCTTAGATTTTTTCTTGCGTCTTTGCCATCATAAAAAAGGGAGAGATTGTTGCGTATCTATTTTTCAAAAATATAATTTTGATGATTGCAAACACTTCTTTTTTACTTCGACTTCCTTGCCTACTCACATTTCAGGACCACAAGATCAGAGGGCAATCAGAACCAGCTCAAGATTGGGTAGGTTAGGTCTGTGTTACTTTGTTATGTACTTTTTTCCTTTCTTAAGTCAATTGTAATCTTTGAGGTGTCTGATGCTAAGTAATCCTACACACACACACTTGTGTCTGAATTTAGAGTTTTTTTATTTTGCTCACATCAGCCAGGATGATATTTATATTGACTTGGATGATCTGTTCAAAATTATAAACCCTAATCAGGGCATCATGGTTAAGGCAGTCGTCATTAAGCCAATTGGCCTGAATAATATTATATCTTCTAGAATGATCGGCTCAAATCAGAAAGAATCAGATGCCTTGATCTATTTAGGTATTCTTTATTTTAGGACATCGGCAAGGACGATATATTATCAGCCTGGATGACGCAGCACAATTATGCCTAAATTGATCTAGTATTTAAGGAAAGCAATTAAGGTTGATTGCACGATCACCTCAGCCGGGTCGATCACAGGATCGGCTGAGACGATGGCGTGGACGATTGACATCAGCCTACATCAATTCAGGGTGATGTCCAAGACGATTTGGCTCGGATTTGAACTAATTGGCCAACATAATATCCTACTGGCCTGGATGATGTGACCAAAATTACTCTAATCGTCCCAAACTGATCGGGCTGATTGAGCAAAATTTGCACTGATCGGCCAGGTCGATACCCCTAGTGGCCTGGATGATAAAGTCGGTTTATATAAAATAAGAGTTATTCCAAAGCTCTTCTATTTAAGATCTCTTACTCTACCTTAGAGGAGATATTTTGTTGTTGTATTGACCTGAGAAAGCCTAGAGGAGAGGGAGAGAGAGGATTTTATGAGGGGGAGCTTCTAAGGGGGATTACAAGGGTTTATCCAAGCATTGTTCCACTTCTTCTTCCACTAGAGTCTCTTATCCTTGGAAGGGTTAAGAGAGGTGAGCTTCAGAAATCGATCAAGGTTCTATGCTTGCTTCAGGAGGAAGTAAAAGGAGTTGGATTCTCTTCCTCGCCGGTGTTGGAAAAAAGAAGTTTTTGTTAGGGGTTCTCTGCATTGCTGTGGGAGCAAAAGGAGAGTCACTTTTATAGTGCAATACTCATAGGGCTCCACCTGGGAGTAGACGTGGGTCGAGTTGACCAAACCACTATAAATCCTTATGTTCTTTTTCTACTACTTTCGCATTTAATTTTCTGCACTTTGATTTATGTTGTGGTGAATCTTGATTTGAGTTTTGCGTTTTGATTGTAAGAACTTTTTAAAATGCGAATTCACCCCCCTCCCCCCCCAAAATCCCCCCCCCCCCCCCCCTCTTGGTTAGTCTTGGGTCAGTTAATAAGGCTTAACATCTGTAATGAATTTTTAAGAATTTCATTACATGGTGTGATGTTACATTTCTTAGTGGGACTGCTTCTGCCCACTTTGAAAAGTAATCAGTCACTACTAAAATGTAGTGATGACCCTTTGAAAAAGTAGGGTCAATTGGCCCAATGATATCCGTGCCCCAACTTTTGAAGGGCCACGTGGCTATCATGGGATGCAACACATTAGGCGACTGATGTAAAATCACACCATGTACTTGGCATTGATGATAACATTTTGCAATTTTCATGCAATCGTCAATCATCGTAGGCCAGTAGTATCCAAGTCTTTTGGTCTTCATTTTCATCTTAGGATTTGATTGATGAGCACTGCACAGTCTAGTGTGGACTTTATTAGCGATCTTGAGGGCCTCATATTTATCTAAACAACAGAGCCTCATCTGATTGAATGTTTGTCGATACAATGTATTTTTGACTAGTGCATAAGATAGGGCACGTTTCTTGATTTGATTGGCAAGTGATCATTCGTGAGGGAGGTTGCCTTCTTGAAGGTATTTTATTATTGCTTGCCTCCAATCTATTTCTTCATTGACTGCTAAAGAGGTAGAAAGGACCTGGAAAATCTATTTGTTAATGCCCTCCATATCTATAGGAGCAGGACTTGACAACCCCGCACTTCTATAGAGATAGAGTCTTCTTTTGGATAGGAAAATTCCTTTGCAAGCTTTGCAAGGGAGTTTGCTGAAGAATTGCTTCCCCGGGGAATCCTATACATAATTACAATGAGAATCTACTCGAGCAAGTGACTAGTGTCTGGTGGTACTTCAAGAGTTTGGGATTCAAAACTTTATAGATCCTTGTAATCTGGTTAATCACCAATTAAGAGTCACCAAAGATTTAATCTCTTTAATCTTCATTAAAATTTAAAGTTCCAGGCCAGTTATCAGAGCTTCGTACTAAGCATCATTATTCATACAAGGTTATGATAAATGGTAGGAAAAGTATATCATTCCCTTATCCGGTGTTATGAAGACCAGGCCAACTCTGTCTTTCCCAAGAATAGTAAATGTAGGTGTTTTGCCCCGTTGGGAGGATGTAGCACCATCAAAATACATTTCCCAATTTTGAGTAGTGGATTCCTCAAAACTCATGTTTCGCTCAATGGGTAAATCATCATTTTGAGGAGATTGTACTGGCAACGGGTGTGCCGCAAGGAAGTCGGCGATAGCCTGCCCTTTCACAGCAAGTATGGGAATGAAACTGATTTCAAATTGAAGCAATATCATAGACCAATGAGCCAAATGCCCTGACAATGTAGGCTTGTCTTAAGATATTGCAGGGGGTTAACAATGGAAATCAAATTAACTTTATGAGAAAGCATGTAATGCCTTAGTTTTTGTGCTGCAAAAACTAAGGTAAGGCAATATTCCTTAATCGGTTGGTATCAAATTTTCATTGTGGTAAGTCTCCAACTTATGTAATAAAGAGCATTCTCTTTCCCCTCGTCATTGACTTGAGCAAGGAGGGCCCCAAGAGACTCGTCAAGGGCTGCAGCGTAAAGGATTAAAGGTCTCCCCAGAATTAGGGATACCATGACTGGTGGATTTGTCAGGTATTGTTTTATATTTTTGAAGGCATATTGACATTTCTCTTCCCAAATGAATTTGGCATCCTTTTTAGCGAGGACCGAGAATGACTGACATCTTCTAGAATGATTAGAAATAAATCTTTTTATATAAGCCAGTCTACCCTGAAGGGACCTTAGTTAAGTAAAGCTCTTGGGAGGCGGCATATTTAAGATAACTTCAATTTTGGCAGGACCAATTTCAATTCCACGGTGTCTCACTATGAAACCTAAAATTTTTTCTAAAGTGACACCGAAGGCTTACTTCAAGGGGTCCATCTTAAGGTCGTAGCAGCGCAACCATTCGAAGATGATTCTAAAGTCATAAAGAAGAGCCTCTTTAACTTTACTCTTGACATCTAAATCGTTGATGTAACATTCTACTAGGTTATGGATTAAGTCATCAAAGATTCGAGTCATAATCCACTTGTAAGTTGCACCAGCATTTTTAAGGCCAAATGACATCACTTTATAACAAAAGATCCCTATAGGACTTCTTAATGCAGTGTTTCTCTCATCTTCTGGGGCCACCTTGATTTGGTTATAACTAGACGAGCCAACCATAAAGGAGAAAACAACATGTGAAGAGGCAATGTCCACCATATGTTCTGGAATTGGCTAAGGAAATTCATCCTAAGGACATACCTTTATTCAGGTCTCTATAGTCAACACAGACCCAGAGTTGACAATTTTTCTTTCGAACTGGTACAACGCTGGCTACCCAAGAGGAATATTGTACCTCCCAAATAAATCTGGCATCGACCAACTTCTTGACTTCAGAAATGACTTGTTGTTTGATCTTCAAATGCATACATTTAGGAGCTTGTTTGACAGGAATGTCATCATGTCGGATTCCAAGTTTATGAACTGCTACATCCGTAGACAAGCCCAGCATTTCATCATATGTCCAGGTGAAATAGTCCTTAAACTCAAATAGAAGTTGAATTAGATCCATAAACTCATCCTAATTCAACAAAGAACTTATAAAGGTGGGGTGAGGGTCATCCTCTATTCTAAGGTTGATTTCTTTAAGTTCATCGACTGTCGATTTGATTTCTTCTTCAAATTTAGGTGGTGCATCTTGAATTTGAACCTTATCGGAATCATCCAAGGCCTCCAAACAAATTCAGTCGAGTGAATCAATGACTTTAGTAGGGACACTTCAAGATTCAGGATGAGTAGTTATCATTAGGCAATATTCATCATCGACAAATGAACTAACAGTACCAAAGCCGATACAACTTATCCAATTTTTATTGAATTTTGATGGTATCTAGCTTGACCCTTAGTCCATTGACTCGGAGCGAAGCCTTTAGAGATAAGAGTTTTAACACCAACAGGAAAGTAGCTAAAAGGTAATTCCATTAATTCATTGAAATATGCTTCCTAAAGGATTACATCAGCTTCGTTCCTTGAAATCTGCCTCCTCAAGGGAAGAACCTCTAGAATTCCCTTATATTTCCATCTAAGTTAGGGGCATCCTTAGTTACTAACCCTAAGACTCTGTAAGCGGATAGTGGGGTTAAGGTTAAGGATTTAACTACCCTATTAATCTTTTTATATATACTTAATTCAGGCTCATCACTTTGAAGTTTAGAATCATTACCCTCCTGGTCACTATCTGATTCAAAGGTGAGATCATACTTTGGAGGAGGATTGATTTTTTTATATTCATAAGCAATTCTGGCACCCCTCTTTTTTTATTCTTCATCAAAACTTATCTCAGGTTTGATATACATTGGGTGATTTCTCTTTTTAACTGAAGGGAGGCCTCGGCCGCATGCTCTTTGGGCCATCCTCCCACCTCTTTGAGGTAAATTATTTGGAGGCCTAAAGACCATGCGGACGACATCAACTTTTCTACTTGAACTTTATATTTTTGTATTCTTAACCTTTTCTTTCCTCAACTGTTGAATTGCTTTTGAACCTTAACTTTGTGCTTTTTCCTCCTTAATGTTGATCTCTACCTTAGAATTGGTAGTGGACCCTTTGGGAACATAATATGCAGCATCCTCGTAGATCTTGATCTCGTGAATAGAAAATGGTTGCAGATCACCCTTAATTTCAAACTCAATGCCATCTTACTGGTACTTGATGTATTGATGTAGGGTGGAAAGAACCATCCTATACTCATGTATCCAGAGCCTACCTAGGAGGGTATTAAAGGACGTCGCCGAATCAATTATATAAAATTTCCCTTCAGTTTTTAAATTTCCTATATTTAGAAGAAGAGTGATTGAACCTAAAGCCTTCTCGCCCTTTTTATTGTAACCACGAAGTACCAACATATCAGTTGAGAGCTTACTAGTATCAAATCTAAGGTATACGAGAGTCTTTATGTTCATCATGTTGACCGATGCACCCAGATCAACCATAACTCGAGATAACTTAAACTTTCCCACATTTACGGTGATATAAAGTGGGCGATTATGATCGACAGTTCCAAGTAGTAGATCTTCGTTAGAGAAAGGAACTCCTTGGACTTTCTTGAATTACAAAGCTTCTTCCTTGAAAGTTAAAGGTAATTGAGCTAAGCAATTCTCCGGGCCAAGAAGTGCTTTAAATAGAGTTTCCCTCATATATTTTGAAAGCATAAGGGCGTCATAAATGCTCAACTTAGCAGGCAACTTCCGAAGGTGAGCTAAGACGTTGTAATCAACACTTGGAACATTAATATTGGGACCTAGTAATTTTGAAGGAGGGTTTAATTGTTGAGTGGGGATTTAAATCAGATCAGTAGAAATAAGTTGTTTTTCCCTTTTCTTATGGGGGAAGCCTATGGGGTAAAACCTTTCCATCACATAGCTGTACTTGCCCAATTTCATCGAAAGAATAAGCTACGGGGAGGTCTACGCTCTCCTTAGGTGATTGATTGTCATTTTTTGAGTGAGAATATGAATCTGAGAAGTTTATCACGATGAGACTCCCTTGAAAGTTAATTTCAGGGGTATCACCATCTGATAAGACATAAGATTCTTTTTCCCCCTGAGGTGTCAAATATGGAGAGCTAATTTTTTGAACTTCTTGATCGATCTCAGCTGGTTATGGGTTAATTTTAATAGAAGAGTCATCCAGAATTACATTCTCAATGTTAATCATCGAAAGACTTGCAGAATGATCATTCATTTTATTTGATTTCCGACTCTTTGTATTTGATGGGACAAAGTAAAAGTCAGATAACTTCAGGGGGCTAGTGGTTTTGAGCCACCATCCACCACTTGTACAGTTCTCTCATCAACAAATTTCCTCTATACAAAAAGTTCACCCTTTTCATTTTTATTTATTACAGTAGTATAACTACTTGAGAGGAAATTATCCCAACATCCTCCTATGTGGCTTCCAGGACAATCTCCCAAATCGGGCCCCGGGCTCTCATCGATAACTATTGAGAAAGATGAAAAGATTGGTTAATCAACTTTTTAAATGCCCAGGATAATTATATATCCCAACCATCTTCAAAGGACAGAAAAAGATTAGAGTTTTTACCTGAAATGGAATTGACAGACCCCAGATTCGGATCGACCAGGTACTCCTTTGGAATTATGATGTTACCTTGGCAGAAGTTCTTCTCGAGGCAGTCCTTAAAGACTATGCAGTATTTGATTGTGTGGCTTAACATGCGATAGTAGGGGCAAAAGGTCAGATCATCCTTTTTATTTGCCTCTTCCAGCTTCTTGGCCTTCAGCAATTGAAAATCTGTCTTCTTTTGAAGGCTCTTAAAATTTTTTTTCATCGACTCCCTTTTAAATAGATACGGATGAGCCAATCTCTCTTTAAAAGTAATCTGGTGAGATTCTCTGATAGGTTGAAAAGTTACCTGAAAGGGTTGATATTTCTGAGTTTGTTGAATTGTAGGATTTCTCGATTGGATGTTGACCAATTTCTTTCCTTTATCAATAGCTGAAACTCTTGTTGTTCTCTTTTCAAAGGAATTCAACAGTTTGCTAGCTTTCTTATCTTATGTAGAATCTTTTAGGAATGGCATTTTAGAGGCCTCTTCCTATAGATTACTAGCTTTATTCAAGAGTTTTTCGAAGGTTTTGATAGTGAAACCCTTCAAGAGAAAATTAATAGGCCCATGGATATTCTTTAAAAAAATCTCCACTGTATGCTCCTCTTGCAGCTGGGGTTCACATTTAATCGAGAAGTTTTGCCACCTCAAGTTGTATTTAACCAAAGACTCGCCCAAAATTTTTTTTTTTTTGAATAACTAGATCACCAACGGTCATACGTTGTTGAGCTCCTGAGAATCTTTTTAAGAAGAGACCCTTGAGCTATGTGAAAGTTTTCACTGACCCTCCTGCGTTCCAACAGTTTGCTCAAAAATGGGCCAAATGCTGTCTCAGGTTCTCTAACCCACTAAAAACTTCGAATGAAAGTGGCACGAAGCCCTTTGTGTATGGAACTAAATCACATTCCTTGGGGTATGGTCTACCTTTTGGAATAGATACAGTTCCTTGAGAATGAGCTAGGTCCTCCCTTACCTGGGTTTCAATCATCTAACATATATCTTTATTTGCAGGAGATACTAGGGAAGTAACTTCTGGAAGTTAAGGATTTGAATATGATTTCCTGCTGTGCTCTCCCACTGTGTGTACTGTAGGATACAACTGCTCGGGTTTAAATTGTTGTGACTAGATAAGCTCATTCTGCATTTGCTCAACTCTTATCATCATCTCCTCAACTTTTGTTTCAAGACTCTTGATATATTCATCATTCTCTTTTAGTCTGACAGAACTATTTGAATCTGAGTCGACTGCTGTTGATTCTTACTCTTTACCAGATCAGTGTTTAGAAGGTTTAACATCCATAATGCTCGAGTTTCAACCAAACGAATATCTGCTACTGGATCTTCCTCCATCAAAAAATCATCATCATTTGGATTAAATGCTTCTACATGTTTCTTCTTAAGAATTTCTTTGATTTCTTATACTACCTCATCAATTGGTCTCCTGTCAATTGCCTCGGCGTTGATTGGTAAGTACCCTTTATAATTCATTATTTGATCGAACTCTTCTACATCAAGTTTAGCAAAGATATCTTGAACTTTGATGTCCTCTTCAGTTAGTTATTCTGTAACTATTTGATCTAACATTTCCTCATCAAGATATTGAATTGTTTCCTCCTCTCCGACTATCCCAAGGTCATTAGTCGGAAGGGTGACATCCTCAGTAGGGTGAGGGATATCCATCTTAATTAGTGATGGAGGAGCTTGAACAATGGGAGCTCTAGCATCAATCAGAACAGAATCCTCACATCCCTGAACGGGAGTCAGGGGACTTCAACTACGGACTGAATTTGAAGTTCTCTAATTTGAATTCCAATAGATTTGCTAAACTTATTTTGTATATAGGACTCATTTGGTGATATGGGCCTCTTTCCCTTGACATCAACTGATTTTATCTCCTTAAGAACTTCTTTAGATCTGGCGATCACTGGGCCAGCTTGGACAGTTTTGAGGGGGGGGGGGGTGGGTGGGGGGGCGGGGGTTGATGGTCTACAGCTAAGAGGATGACTCTAGTTGGACCCAGTTAACACTTTCTCCTCCGTCTTTGCAGATGGGAGGCGAGGCACCCAATGATATCAATATACTAGAACTGAAGTCACAGGTTGCTTAACAAACTTCTTATTTCTCCTCACTGGCTGAGGGGTCAAGGTCTTTACTTCAGACATTTTCTTCTTTCAATACCTCCTTCTCAAGCTTATGTGAGATCGCCCCCTTCAAGTGTCTCACATATTGTTCCTTAGTATGACCTGTCTGAGCAGCACAAGTATGGATGATATTCCTCAACATTCTAGCCCTCAAAGTAAGTTATTCCTTTAGAGTTCTCTTAACTAAGTAATCTACTAGGCTAGGCGGAGTGCTAGCTATCCTAGTAACTCTCTCCTCCCCCTCAAAAGCTATAAAGGGATGGAAATGACTCCCTTTCAGGAGCGAAGAAGAGGCAGGGATTGGCAGCTCCTCAGCAGCCTCAGGTTCAACTTTCATTAAGGCCTTAAGCTCGGCCATCTTCCTTGACTTGTTGATTTTCTTTCTTACCCTCCTAACATAGTTCTTCTTAGAATTCTTACTACCATATAGGGTCTCAGAACTCAAGGACCCTTTCTTAGACACTGTCTTGCCTTCAGTGGCAAATTCTTACTTCTTCTCTTCCTCAAAGAATTCTTTGGGTGCAGAAGCAAGATCTAGTAACTAAACTATCGGGGTATCTTTCTCACCCTTAACAGCGAGGTCTACCAGAGTGTGCCCATTCATTAACAGTCTCAGAGATTTAAATCCCACTCCAAACCGAATGGAATTCTCATAGATCAATTCTTCAATCATTAAGTCACGGTCCATTGAGAACAACAATTTTCCAGCCATTTTAGACTAGTTGATTATCTATAATTTGAAAGAAGATGGTTCAAATTAGAACTTGAATTTGAATTTGAAATTAAGTTTATATTTTATCACATATATCAGATTATAAGAGCAATAACCTGGTATATAATGATAAGATATAGAGATTGACTTTGATTTAAAGAAGGTCTGAATTTTTGTTGTATATATTCAACTACAAGAGGATGTGGTAGAAAAATATATAGCAATGATAATCTGAATTTGATTTGGATGGATTCAAAAAGGAATTTGAATTTTTAAGGTTAAAGAATTTTCTTTTTATGTTGGAACCCGGATTAATTGGATTTACCTTTGACATGATGGTCTGCAAGATCAAAGGAGAATTGAGGAAGTTTGGCTCGGCTCCCTTTCCCTACCGATTAACTTTGAGGTAAGATGTCAAATACCAAATAGATTTTGAAAGAAAACTTGAATTTATGTTGCATGCGTTCAACTATAACAAAGTGTTGTAGAAAACACATGGCAATAACCATTGAAATAGATTTGGAAGACCCTCCCTCTCTTTTTGAAACACAAGACGTCGAGTTTTATTTTTGACATAATGGTCATAAAAAATTATGTGAGAATCTAGAAATCCAAATTTAACTCTTTTCATAGCATTGACTTGCTTAGTGTGAAATGTCAAAATATAGATTAAGTTAATAGTTTGAAGTTTGAAATATGTTCGAATTTTGGATAATTGATTAATTTCTGACTTGAACATTCTACCGTATCAACCGACTTGAGGTAGAATGTTGAAATTGAAATTTTGAACATGAAGTTGTATTGTATGTGTTAGAGTGCATCAGAATGATGTAAGAGACACATATAAATGAAGACTAAAAGGTGATTTCGAGGAGGGGTTTGAAAATTTAAAAATCCGGCAGCATCTCCTCCTATTTTTGGAACTCAATGTGTTGAATTTTTATTCAACAAAAGGTTCACAAAAAATTTAGGGAAGATTACTAAGAAAGCTTAACTCTTTCAACCTTAAGAGTGATTAAAGGATGAAATGTCAAAGGCAAGCTTTTGCCTGAAAGATTTGGAGGTGCATTGTATATGCTAACCATGACGATCATTGTAGGAAAACATATGGCAACGACGATCGACTTGAAATGATTTTCGAAGAAATATATAAAAATTCAAAAATCCTTTAGCATTCTCCCTTATTTTGAAACTCAATGTGTTGAATTTGTATTCAACATAAATGTTTACAAATTTCAGGGGAAGATTCTTAGAAGTCGACACATCTCTTTCATCCCAGTTAGTAGCCTAGGAATGAAATGTCAAAGTTTGACTTTTCCGAAAGAATCAAGTTTTTGAATTGAATTTTTAAAAGTGAATTCTACATTTTATCGCATATAATAAATCATAAAGATTAAAATTCAATATGTAGCGATATAACATAGCAAACATTTAGATTTAGAGAAGACTTGAATTTTATTAAAGAATTAGGATCTTTGATTTTGAAGTTGAAGAACTTTCTATAAGTTATATAACTTAGCATGCTCTTGATTGATCTGAGCATACAATTTTCTAACATTTATAGAAAGGTTTGAAAAAGAATTAGGCTTGAGTCTTTCGCTCTACCATCAAGTTGGAGGCAAAATGTCAAAGCCCGACCTAGAGGGAGGTTTCCTACACTCACCTCTCTTTTAACATGTCTTAATTGAGTTGGTCACACTAACCCAAGGGAGAAATGGGTAGAGGGACCAACAGAGATAAGGGTAGTTAAAACTACTTATGCAATAAAATTTACTTAATGAGTTTAGATTTAGAATTATAAATTTGATCTTGAATATCATAGTCAAATTTGAGAGAGAACTACATATGATCCTAAAGGATCAAAATGGTGTTAAATCAAACATTTAGCTATGATAATTTGGATATAGTATCATTAATTTGATACTCAAATTCATATCAATGACTGATATGTCTCTCCGGAGGAAGAAAGTATCATTCATTGCCTATTATTCGAATACGAAAATAATGATCGCCATTTTTTTGTATTTTCCAAAGAGAATTAATTAAAGGTTTTGAAAAAATAATTTTGAAAATTAGATCTAGGTTTCTAAATCTTTTATGAGCGCAAGCCCTCGTAGTTAATTACATCATAGGAAATTAGAGTTTCCTAAAAATACTCTCGATTAAAATAGTGGTGAAAATTCTATTTAAGATTTTAAGACTCAATATCAAAAGAAGGTAAGGTTTGAAATTTGAATAGGGATTGGATCAAGTTTGAATACTTATTTCTGGAGTTAACGGAGGAAAGGTAGGAGTTGTTTTGAGATTTTGAATTACTTCAGAAACACCTCAGCCTATCCTTAGTATTGGGCTCAAATTTGATTGAAAGAGGTTTAAGTTTGAGTGGTCAATTTTATTAGAATATTCGGATTAGATTCCCGAAGGTTGAGGTCGTATAGCCCGAGTATTCCTCAGATCCTAAGCCTAAATTGGGTACTGAAAAGTAACCTGAACCTAACTAATGTAATGCAAGTCTGGACTTACCCCGGCCCGGATTGGGGAGCCAGCTAAACCACCTAGGCACTTTAAAATCCATGTATCCTGTCAATTAATGTAGGAATGGGTAAGAACATTAATTAGATTAAGTTTGAGGAGTTGGGGCCAACATCTAGAGCAGATCCTAACTATCCCCTTTAACTTATGTTGGGTATTTAATGTCTAAGCGAATGCAATTAAATATTAGACTATTTTAAATTTATTACTAATGAAATGCATACTAGTTAACTCAATTAAATGCATAAATAAAAATAAAGCAGTTTAAAAATTTTGGCTTAGAAAATAGGTTTTTCCCTAGAGATTGCACAATATCCCCTTTACAGATCTGCACCCTCATAGGCCAAGTGGTCTGCCAAAACCCGTAGGCGGGGAGGTGTCTAATAAGGTAGAGAAGGTATAATATGATCCATGAAAAAACCCTCGGTGAGTCCAAGTTTACTTCTTAAGATTGTTAGAGTCTATTTTATCTTAAAAATTTTATTTAATTTAAGTAGAAAAATTTTGACAAGTCCTCAAGAACCTAGAATCAGATTCCATGCTAAATCAAATACGACATTCAAATAAAAGACTAGAAAAGCATACAGTTTCTACTACATAATCGAGTAAAAAAATCAACTAAATTAATTATTCAAATGAAAGTCCATTGACAAGTGCCTTTTAATATTACATACTAAAATTGCAGAAAGGTAAAGTGGCCGAGCACCACTGACAACAACCTAGATTCTATTACTAAGACTTAAGTGATTTTGAGATTTGGGATTCTCCTGATTATCCACTTCTTTGTCTTCTCACGAGCGTCTTGATTTGTTGGTTCTGGATATCTAAATGAAAAGAAACTACCCCTTGAACGGGGTGTTATCATTTCTCTTTGGATATTTGAAGAGTAACCTAACTTGATCTTCCAAATGGAAGAAGACTCTCCCCTTTAGGGATGTCTTCTCCTCATTGTAATTCAAGTTGGATGCAAACAACCCAACTCAAATCACTTTAAAGAAATTACAACCATTATATAATCAAATTACATCTTTAAGAGAAAAAAATCTAGATTCGATTCTGCAGGGTTATCTTAATAATAAGTAGTTATATATAGCCCAAAGCAGTTAATATTCAAAATACTGAAATGAATAATTATAGCCACACTTGTCCATGCTCTTTCAATTTAAAAAGGGGTCTTAAGCATTTTGGAGTACGTTTGCAAAGCAAGATAATATATTACTTTTTTACTCCCCCATTTTAATCAATGTCGCATATGAGCATGGCCATCTACACAAAACTAAATTAGCATAAATCATTCCTAACCTAAGGGTAGGTCTAGCGTACAAGCAATTACAGTACGAAGTGCAGTAAGCAAGTAATTAAATAAACACATCAATTCTAAGCTAGCAAACAACATGTAGTGAAAACCATGAAAAACCAGGCACATGACTGCAGAAAAGTAAACACCGGTCTAACATAAAATTAGAGTTGGTTGTCCTAGCAAATCATCTAATGTGGGTACAAAGGCTGTGTGGTTTTGATATGTCCTATATAGAATAAGTAGTTCAAGTTATTTGTAGTTATAATTGTTTGAAAGGCTTTAAGGGAAAGATTTAATTAAAGTTTAAATCTTAATGATCTAAGATTAATTTTAAAATAGATTTTTAATTGTTTGTTGGACACCACCTTTATTTCTCACAAAGGCCGTGAAGTTTATTTCACCTTCCTTGAGGCTAATTTAATAGCCTCGTAGGCTTAAATTACCTAGTGGTACTCGGTATAATTAAGTGACTTAAATTGATTACGGTTTTTAAAAAATAATAATAAATTTTAATTAAAGTTTGTTGATTGCTGGTTTTAAGGTTTATTAAATATTTCTGGAGTTTTAAAGTGCTTTTTGAGTTTTAAGAATTTTTTTATTATTTTAATCATTTAATTAAGGGTTTAAAAATTAAAATTTTAATTAAGTTTGAATCCTAGAAAGTTAGTATTTTATTAAAATATTAGACCTTAAGATGAGTTGTTATATACTAAGTTTGTTGAATTTGGATTTTTCTACATTTAGTTATGTTAGTTTGAAGGTTTGAGTTGGATTTTAACTTAAGTTTGACCTATTTGTTGACTTTTTGACTTTGACACATTTTGGAAGGATTAAAATTTTTGATAAATACTATACTTAATTTTTAGTTGAATGCCTTTGAGTTTGGTCAATTTGAATTTTTTTTTGAATTAGTTATGATTTTTCAAAGTTTGAGTATTTATTAGAATTTTTTAATTAGTTCAATTATTGACCTTTTATTGAGTTGAGTCTAAATGAACTCCAAACTCCTTAAAATCAACTCCAGAGGCCAGGAATAACCTAAGGAGATATTTCCAAGTGTTTGAAAATTTTCTAGAATTTTAAATAATTTTTAATTAATTTAATTAATTAAATATTCAATTTTATTTAAAACTAAACTTAGAAGAGGTTTACTGTAAAATTTAGTTGGTTTTAATTTTCATTAATTAGGAATTTAATTATGGTTAGTTAGAGATATTATGTGTATTTTTTGAGTTTAAATTAGATTTAAAATGATTTATGGAATGTTTAAGGGCTTAATTAAGAATTTAAGCTTAAGAAAATCAATTAAGGGGCTTAATGATCTCTAAAACCAATGAAAAATTTTCTATGATTTGAAAGTGTCACTAAGTTTAAATGGTTCAAATTTCAAGTCAAAAGGATGTAAATCCTAATTTCTAAAATTTCTCTAATTTTTCTAGACAATTGTCCTTAATGATGTACTTAAATTATTGTCCTTAATATTTAATTTTAAAGTAGTATTATAAAAGAAAAAAAAAAGATAAACAAATAATATATATATATATATATACATACGTTTATATAAAAATATATATATATATAGAAGGATATAAATTTTAAAATAAAATAATTAAAATTATTATTAAAATAAATTTGAAAAAAGTTGAGAGATCCTCTGATTTTCAAAGTTATTTGAAAATATATTTTTTTTAATTTTTCAAAATATTTAATTAAATATTAATTAAATACTAATGATGTTTAAATAATTCAAGTTAATCAAAATAAAATAAGTTTTAAACTTTTAAAATAGTTTTTGAAAAAAAAAAATTTAATTTTTTGAAAAGTGTTAGTGGAATTTTGAAAGCATATTTTTCAAAGCTTGGTTTTCTTTGGAGATAAAATTAAATTCCAATTCAAAAATCGAATCATCCCGTTAGAAAGAGTGTATCACCTCGAAAGGTGAAAATAAAATTTCATAATAGCGTTCAGATTTAGAATTTTGAAATTCATCTTAAATATTATGACCGGATGCTAAAGAGAACTTCATATGGCCTTGAAGGGTCAAAATGAGGTTCAACTGAATATCCAGCTATAATATTCAAGAAGTGTGACCGTTGAGTTCACATCTAAGGCCTTATAAAAGAAGGATGTATCTCCCCAATGGGAGATAACATCATTCAATGATAATTCTTTGAATGTGATAATAACGATCATCTTTTGATTTTTCCCAAAGGAACCCAATATGAATTTTAAAAAAAAATCAATTTTTAAAATCAGGTGAGTGTGTGGTTCTAAATCTCCTATGAGTGTATGCCCTCGTAGTTAATTACATCATAGGGAGACAGTCCCCTACGAAAACTCTCGATTAAAATTGTGACAAAATTTCATTAGATTTTTTAGGAGTGATATCAAAAAGAGTGGTGAATTTTGGAAGCTCAAAAGGGAATGGATCAAAATTGAGTAGTTATTAACAGAATCAAGTGAAGAGGAGTAGGGGACACTTTGAGATTTCGAAACCATCCGGAAGTGTCCCAACATAATCTAAGTGTTGGGCTTTATGTTTTGGATTGAAATGATATTTAATTAGAGTTAAGCATTTTATTAGAAATTATGGATTAGATTCCCGAAGTTTGGGATCTTATAATCAAAGATTTGTCTTGAATCCTAAATCTAAATTTGGACACTAGACCACAGTCACCCGAACCTAACTAATGTAGTGCAAAACCTGGACTTACCCCTTCCTGGATTGGGGAGCCAGCTAACTACCTAATCGATTTAAAATACATGAGTTCGATCTTTTATGAAAGAGTGGTAGGGACGTTTTATTTATGGTTTTGGAGAGCTGGGGCCGACATCTAGAGATTTCCATAATTGGCCCCTTTGACTTATGCTGGGTACAAAAAAGCTAAAGACTAATGCTATTAAAATTTTGATACTTTTAATTTTTTTCTAATGCAATGCATTCTAATTAACGACTTTAAATCAAATATGCTTGAAAGTTAAAAGAATAAGCTTAAAAAATAATTTTTTAGAAGATTGGACTTCCCCAGGTTTGGCACCTTGTCCTCATAGGTCAGACTATTCGGACTCTACCCACAGGGAGGGAAGAGTCTAAAGTAATGAGAGAGTAGTGCTGAAATATGCATGAGACCCTTGGGTCAATCCCCAGCGAATTCCCTAAATTAATTATCTTTCTATGTTATTTAGACTCACTAAATTTTAAACTTTAAGATTATAAGTATAAGAATTTTCACACCCTTACGAGTCTCATGTATCCAGGAGAAAATAAAAGCGGCACACAAACACCAAAAAACTCAGAAAAGCAGGTAATTCTATACGTAATAATCTCAATAAATCAAATATAAATGAATTAATTAATAAATATCCATAGATAAAGTTGCCTTGCTTATTACAAACCAGAATTTATAGAAAATAAAGTGGCCGGGCACCATTGACAACAAACCGGATTCTAAACCTAGTAGAGATGCAAGTGGTTTTGAATGGGGTACTTTCTGTCTTTAATTCTTCAATATTGTTCTCCTTCGGGCTCCTTTTCTTTAGGATCCTTATATTCTTCGTAGTAGGCTACCCAAATGGATAAGGGGACACTTCCTTTGAGGGGAAGACCAATCATTCCTCTTTTGGTAGGGAAGAAGTGATCCAAATTTAAATCTCCAAATAGAAAAGGGCTACTCCTCTATGGGGTGCCCTTTTCTATTTGGAGTCCAAGCTTTGGACCTATATATCCCAATTCAAAACTCCACTTTCACAATACTTTATATTTACACAAATTATATTTTTATGGAAATAAAAAATTTTAGACTCTTCTGCAACGTTATTCTAAGTAGTTAATAAATTAAAATATATTCTCAAGAAGTTATATATGTGCAGAAAAGAAAGTAAACACACTGGCCATTCTCTTTTTATTACTTTAGGGGCTTTAGCAGTTGTAGCACCTGTGCAAGAATAATTATAATTGATTTAGCCCCCTTTTTATTTCCCTGCACGGGCGTGGCCAGCTGCAAAAAATTATGTGAACATCCAGATCATTCCTATACTAAGGTTAATCTAGTCGCCAAACACATCAATCATCCATATAGTGCAGTAAAAAGTAATCAGACACAGTAAGGCAATTTCATCCATAACATGCAGTAAAATCACAAAAAATCTAACACACATCAGTAAAGTAAATACTGGCCTAACCTAGATCTAGAGTTGGTTGTCCTAGACAACCATCTAAAGTGTGTGTAAAAGGTAGTGTGGCTAGGGTAGATCCTAGGTTGGGTGATTAGTTAGAGTTGTCTAAAATTTTGAGTTTATTGAGTTATAAGAGAAATTTATGATATAATTTAAATATTAATATATTAAGAATTTTATTTAAATATATTTTAGAGGTTAATTAATTAATACCTTTGTTTTACTTCGATTTCATGAAGTTTATTTCACCTTCCTTGGGGCTAAGCTAATAGCCTCGTAGGCCTGGGTTACTTAGTAGTAATCTGGGTAGATTAAGTGGCTTAAGTTGATTAATGGTTAAAAGCTTATGAATTTTAATCAAAATTGGTTGATTTCTGGTTTTTTAAAGTTTGATTAATTTAAGTTTTCCATTAAACGATTCGTGGCATTGTGCCACCTGGCTCGAGGAACAAGCCTCCTTAGGACACGTAGCCTCACAGTGTGCCACCAGGCTCGAGGAACAAGCCTCCTTAGGACACGTAGCCTCACAGTTCGGAGTAGTCTAGCTGATCAACCAGAATAATGTGGTTTAATTATAGATTTTAAAAGATTAAATAATTAATAATTAATATATTTTAAGTTTTAACATCCCTTAGAATCCATTCGTAGCGTTGTGCCACCAGGCTCGAGGAACAAGCCTCCATATGACACGTAGACCCGCAGCCCGTAGTAGTCCAACCAATAAACTTCACCTTTAGGATGGTTGCTGTGTTTGAAAAGGTTGCTTGAGTGTTTCAAACATTAACTTAATATTTTCTGGAGTTTGAAATTAAATATTGAATTTTAAAATTTTTTATTATTTTAATCATTTAATTAAGGGGGCCAAAATTGACTTTTAGAATTAGAGGGAAACTTGAAAGTTTCATATTTGTAATAAATACTATACCTTAATATGAGTTTTTAGACAACTAGAACACTCGATTTGGAGTTTTCTATGAAAAGTTATAATTTTTAGAAGTTTTGGCCCATTTTTAACATAAGGTTGACCAAAATGTTGACTTTTTGACTTTGACCTGATTCTGTAGTTTGACATTTTTAGAAAATATTGGATTTTAATTACAATCATTAGCCACGGAGTTTGATTGATTTGGAGTTTTCTACAATTAGTTATGAATTTTAGAAATTTGAGTATTTTTTAGAGTTATTAATTATCCTAATTAAGAACCCTTCTTAGTGGTATGAACGTAAATGAATCCTAAACTTCTTAAAATCATCCCCAAAGATCAGAAAAGATATAAGGTGAGATCATCAAATTCCTAAAGATATTTTTTTTTGGATTTTTAATTAATTAAAAAGAGATAATGTTGATTTTAACTCAAAATTAAATTAAAGCCCATTTTAAAGGCAAACTAAAGGAACATAAATTTCTACATGTTTAAGGGATTAATTAGGGTCCTTTAGAGATATTTTAAAGAATTTTTAGGATTAATCTTGATTTATTAGGATTTTCTTAAGGCTAAAGGGTAATTCTAAAGAATGATATTATGGCTCGTATTTGGTGAGCCAAATGGGCACCAAATCTGGTGAAATTTGGACCATGGGATCACCTAATCCCAAGGCCTAAACACACCAAATTCCAAATGGAGTTATCTAAGGTGGCCAACCAAGCTACCTAAGGTGATATCTAAGTCACCTTAAGAAAATCCTAGGGAGCTATCCTAAGCTTGGATTGGGGTAAAATTACTGGCCCTAAACTCCCTATACTACACATCATCAGCACACACAAAATTAGATCATAAATCTCATTGGATAGATCATAATTCCAATTTGGATTTAAGGGACATGCCCAAATTTATTCTCCCATAATTATAGGCCCTGGTGAATTTAATTTAAATAATAAATGCAATAATTGATAGAACACTAATACTAAAATTAAACTTAATGCAAATGCAATCAAGACCTGGAACCATAGGGATTTTGTAGGTCTCCCTGAGACCTTTCCAATGAGTCTAAGAACACCTAATTTAGTCAAGTGTTCGGGGAGATATCAATTTCTGAAGATTCGTTGATTTCTATGTGAAATTAAATCCCTCAATTACCCAGTAAGCCGGCGCTTTACACACGGCGCGTCATGATTGGCAGGACAATCATTGCGGCTGAGTGAGTAACGGTCGGATTAACCGTAGTCGTCAAATGGAAGATCAAACGACTACGATCAAAGGGGCTACGAGACCCCAGGATCTAATCTGTGCCATTGATTAAAATCAATGATGTGGATTTCATCTTCAACCTTTCCAGCAAACCCGAGACCGTATAGCTTCTCCGGCGTGATCCGAGGGATCCCGCTGGCGAACTTTGATGAAATTTTATAGAGAGGATCAGGGGAGAGGGAACCTTCAATCCAACAACGGAGATCTGCTAGGGTGAAGGTTTCCTTCACACTTGAACAGACTACTTAGCTAGGGAGCTCGAGATAGAGAAATTACCATAGAGAAGGTCTCAACGAACGAGCTTCTCTATTAGAAAGCTTCAGGGGATGAAGGAGAGTAGATCTCCTTCAGACGTCAGGACTAGAGGATAACTGGAGGTTTGACTTCGAGCACGGTGCCAAAAGCTTCCACAGGAGCTCACTCGAACGGATTGACGGGATGGCATGGGAAGATGGGAAATGACACTAGAAGGAGGAGGGAGCTCTCGGGAGATTTCAAATGTTAAGAGATGAATTGGGGCTTTTTGGATGAGCTGCCCTATTCAGCCAACTCCCACGACCTTGGACAGTCAAGATTGACTGGGAGGGGCTTCGGATTGGCGCCAGGTGGAAGGGGACACCATCCCAAAGGGCTCATGAGCTTTCAGTCGATGAGCCATAGCCTTTGGAAAGCTTTAGTTCAGGATCGAATGGAGGGGACCACCGAAGCTCATTCTCTATTGGCTCCGGCCGCCGCCGACCGGGGTTTGAGTCGGGTTGACCTAGAAAGACAGATGGAGATATGTTAGAGTAAAAGGTGAGCTCAATTGGGCCTGGGGAGGTTCAATTTGATCAGGTGGCCCAGTTTGACCCAAACCTACTCGATTTGGGTTAAGTTGGGCTCAATCCAGGTTAGGCCAGATCCTGGGCTTTATATGGGAGATGCGTCTGGGTCTGGTCCACCCGATGCAAGTGGAAATTGGGTTTAATTTGATCTGGGTTCAAAGATGGCTCGGGTCAATGTGGTTTTGGCTACTTTGAGCTAACCCAGAAGTTGACCCAAGTCAACCCAAGGCATGGGCTGGCTGTAGGAAGTGTATTAGACTTAGGGCCACCTAATGGAGGTGTTGGTCAGGTTCAATTTAGCTTAGGATAGAAGTTGGCTCTATCCCAAGTGGGTTTGGCCACTTTGGGTTAGCCTAACTCTTGACCCAAGGTGGATTAATGGCTGGGATGATTAAGGGAGGTGTATTGGGTCATAGGAGACCAAATGACACCATGGTTTGGGTTCAATTTGATTAAGGTTGAAAAATGGCTCAAAGGGGGCTCTCTTTGGGCACTTGGGTGAAGCCAAAAGGCTAGCCCAAGTGAGCCCAAGGCTTGGGTCTCCAAGAAAGGGTCTCTTGGGAGTCCAAGGAGCCACCCCTTGGGTTCAAAATGGGATTGAAATGGTCTTGGTCAAATAGTTTAAGTGGAAGGGTGTGTGTGGGTCATTTAGTCAAACTTGGTTGACTTGGTCAACTGAGTTGACTTAAAACTAAGAATTAGGTCCATTGAATTCAATTTGGTACCATGAACTTAATGAATGGGGTGTCTCGGTGTGGGGGGGGTCAATTGGGTCAAAGTGACCATTTTAACCCTTAACGGGCCTTAAGGTCAAAATGGGTTGACATAGTCAACTAAGTTGACCCAAGGTTGGAATTGAGTTCAAGATGTTTCAAAGATCATTTGGTGAAGGTTTCAAAAATTGATTGTTAGATCAAGTTAACTCTAGGCCAAAAGTCCAATAATGCCCTTTAAGGGTATTTTGGTCATTTTTACTTTGAGCCAGTTCTGGGTCGAATTGAATCTGAAAAGATGTAGACTATTGCTCAACAAGTTAATATCAAGGTGTTGGAGGTGATCAAATGGTTTGGAGGGGGGTCCAAGGTCAAATCCCACTAGGTGGAGGGTCTAGTGGCATTGACTGTGAATATTTAAATATTTGTAACCTTTGGAACTAGATTGAGTTTTTGCTGTTAGAAACCTCCAAATGAGTTCAAATTTAGAGGGTTGACACTAGAGACATATCACATCAATATGAAACTGATAGACCCTAGATAAGGTGCCAATTGACTCAGTTTCAAGGTGATGGAAAAATCAGGTAGAAAGGGCTTTAGGACCTAAGTCCTTAGCTCAAAGGTTCTGAGTTTATATTGGGTCAAGATCTGGATTGGACCTAAAGGCTAGGAACTAGGAGGATCCTAAGATCTAAATTTCAAAGAAACCTAAGGTCCAAAGCTCAAGAAGGGGTTGAAAGTGACCTCATTAAAAAATGAGGTCAACAAATGGACCCCAATATGTGTAGTAGAAGAAACTTCTGCTGCGCACATTGGCGTTGACTAAATGGCAATTTTGAGTAGAATGTTGAGTGTAAGGAAGGGCATCACCCAACCTTTTGTCTATATGATGCTGATAGAAGTCTTACACCTGATAGACAAATCAATTGGAAAACTAAGATAGGCATTACCTAACTTTGGGTCTAAGGAAGTGCATCACCCAATCTTTGGTCTATAGGGTGCTAAAAGAAGACTTACACCTAATGGATAAATTAACTGGGAAACTAAGGTAGGCATCACCTAACCTTGAGTCTAAAGAAGGGCATAACCCAACCTTAGGTCTATAGGATGTTGATTGAAGACTTACTCATAATAGACAGATTAATCGGGAAACCAAGGTAGGCATCACCTGACCTTTGGTCTAAGAAAGGGCATCACTCAACCGTAGGTCTATAGGATGCTTATAAAAGACTTACTCCTTATAGATAGAATCAACTGGGAAATCAAAATAGGCATCACCTAACTTTGGGTCTAAGGAAGGGCATCATCCAACCTTAGTTCTACAGGATGCTGATAGAAGACTTAGTCCTAGTAGACAGAATCAATTAGGAATCCAAGGTTGGCATCACCTAACCTTGGGTTTAAGAAAGGGCATCATCCAACTTTATAAAAGTTAGATAGGGATGTTAGGCCCTTAAGAACTGGCCCAAGAATAAATAAAAGAGAGGTGAATTGGTAAAAGCTAACACAAAACTCAATCCAATATCACCACAAAGAAATTAACGATGCAGAAATTAAATGCGGAAGTAATAAAGGAAAGAACACATAAGATTTATAGTGGTTCAGTCAAACCTTGACCTACGTCCAGTCCTTGGAGGCACCCTCCAAGTATTGCACTAAACTAAGTGTCTTTCCTTTATCCCCCACAGCTAGGCGGAGAAGCCCTTATAAAATCAAAGAGATCTTCTTCTTTGGTGAACTTCCCTCAAGACAAGCCTTGAATCCGACAATATTAAGGTGCAAGCCTGCTAAAGCAATCGTGTGGAATCCCCCTCCACACTCCCTTGAGTCCCCCCTCATAGGATCTTCTCCCTCTTTCAGACTTCACCCGTTCCTCACTCCCTTTCAAGCTCTCTCTTCAAATTTTCCTCAAAAAAACAAAGCTATAATGACTGCCAAAGACACTTACCAAGTGTCATATCATAGGTTAAATAGAAGATCTCAAAATGTGCTCATTAATGTAAGTTGCCGACTTTATTGTCTAGGACGATATAAATAGTGTCATATACAATTAGTATAATTTAAGCCCAATCTGCTGGGACGATTTGAGACGAACATAATAAATTTTTTCATATCATCCCGGATGATATATATATCTTCCTGGATGATCAGTATAAATCATGGAATATCGTTCTAAACATCACCCTGAAAAAGAGCTATCCTATATCCATTCGTCCAACATATCATCCCGTATTGTCCAGCACATGATCCAGGACGATCCTGCGATCATCCAATGTTACAAACATGTTTTTTTATTATGATTTTGATGATATCAAACAAATCTTGTTTCAGTACGACTATTTTTTTCTACTAACTTTTCAGGGCTCAAAGATCGAACAAAAATCAGAATCAGCTCAAGATGGGGTAGATTAGGGTTGAGTCAGTATGTAATTTTATTTTTACCTTCTTGAGTCAATTATAATCTTTGGTGTGACTGATGCAAAGTAACCCTACACACACACTCGAGAGACTTAGAATTTCTATTTTTACTCAAATTGGCCAGGACGATATTTTACATCGGCCTAGATGATCGGGCTTAAAACAAAAAATCTAATCAGGGGTTCTTAATTAAGGTAGCCATCATTATCCAATCGGCCAGGACGATAGGATCAAAATAGATAGAAATTTCCGCCATAAATAATTAAGGTATTCTGTATTTTTGGTAATCAGCCAGGACGGTTTAGGATCGGCCTGGACAATATTCACAAATTATGCCTTAATTGATCAAACAATCAAGGCAGTAATTAAAGATAATTGATACGATCACATTGTCCTGGATGATATCAGGATCATCCAGGACGATCTAATCAAAAAACCAAAGTTACTCCTGGACGATCTGAATCAGACAGCTTGAACTCAGGGCAATGCTCTGGATGATTTTTCTCTGATTTGAACTGATCGGCAGGAACGATCGTGAGATCATCCTGGACGATCAAGCCAATTTTCAATCATCCAGTTTGCATTCAGGGTGATGCTCTGGCCGATCTCATGGGATTTGTACTGATCGGCCAGGATGATTTACATATCGTCCTAGACGATATAGTCGGTAACTTGTAATTAATGAGCTCCTTTGAAGCTCTTCTATTTAAGTGCTGTTGTTCAATATTTTTTAACATCCTTGGCTGCTATCTTGACCTGAGAAAACCTAAAGGAGAGAGAGAGAGAGAGAGAGGGAGAGAGAGGATCTTGTGAGGGGGAGCTTGTGAGGGGATTCACAAGGGTTGCTCCAAGCATTGTTCCACTTCTTCTTCCCTAGAGTCTCTTGTCCTTGGAAGGGTTGGGAGAGGTAAGTTCCAGCAAGCGATCGAGGTTCTCTGCCTGCTTAAGGAGGAAGCAAAAGGAGGACGGTTCTCTGCCTTGCCGGGTGTGTCAAAAATAGGTGTTTGTAATGGCTTCTCTGCCTAGCTGTGGGGGCTAAAGGAGAGTCACAATTGTAGTGCAATACTCGGAGGGCGCCTCCGGGGAGTGGTCGTAGGTCGAGTTGATCGATCCACTATAAACCCTTGTGTTCTTATTTTTTTACTGCTTCCGCATTTATTTTCTTCCGCTTTCTTCCGCACTTATTTTTTGTGGTGATTTGGTTTGTATTCGTGCTTTGCCCAAACAATTTTTTAAAATACCAATTCACCCCCTCTTGGTTAGACTTGGGCCAATTCTATAGGGCTTAACATCCCTAACAAACTTTCAAGTGGTATCAGAGCACTTTAACCAGGAAAGAATTTCTAGACTTTCTTTACTTCACCGTTTAGGTTGGGGGACACTTTAACCTCTAACCCGCAAATCCTACCGGCTGACAGTGGGGCAGGGAAAGGGCCTCAATCCTCCTACTAAGCTTCTCGTACATTGTTAATTCAGGCTTGTCACTTTTACCCTTCGAATTATCTACCTCAGAGTCACTGCCTGGTCTAAGGTGAGATCAAATTTTTGAGGAGTATTTATATTCTTGTAGTCAAGAGTGAGTGCAATACCTTGATTTTTTGGTTCACCATCGGAATAGGATTCTGGGTGAATATATTTAGGAGTTGTTCTCCTATCTAGTGAAGCACGGCCTCGACCTCGTGCCCTGAGAGCCATCCTCCCACCTCTTTGATGTAATTTGTTTGGAGGCCTAAGGAAAACAATATCGAAGTTGTCATCATTACTCGACTATATTATTTCTTGATTGGTGATTTTATCTTTTTCTTTTCTTTTTCTTTTTCTTTTTCTTGGTCAGATTTTTGTCCAGCCAATTTCTTCTCAATTCTGATCTCAAACTTAGAACGGGAAGGGAACCCTTTCGGTATAAAATATGCGGCATCTTCGTAGATCCCAATTTCTTGAATTGAGAATGGTTGCATATCACCCTTATTCACATGTTCAATGCCGTCTCATTGGTACTTGACGCATTAGTGTAGGGTAGATGGAACCATTATATATTCATGGATTCAAAGTCTACCTAGAAGAGAGTTAAAGGATGTCACTGAATCGATTATATGAAACTTAGCTTCTGTTTTCAATTTTCCTATCTCTAAGAGCAAAATGATTGAACCTAATGCTCTCTCACCTTTTTCGTTGAACCCGCGAAGCAGCAACTTATCAGTTGAAAGCTTTCTAGTATCAACTATAAGGTAAGTAAGGATTTTTATGTTCATTATGTTGACCGATGCACCCGGATCAACAAGGACTCTTGATAACTTGAAATTTCCCACATCTATAGTAATGTATAGGGGACGGTTGTGGTCAGCAGTTCCCAAGAGCAAGTCTTTGTATGAAAAAGTGACTCCAGGGACCTCTTTGAAGTAAAGTGCCTCATCTTTTGAAGTTGAAGCCAATTGGGCAAGGAAAATATCAGGTGCTTTGATTAAAGACTCCATCATTTCCTTCAAAAGAAGGAGGGTGTCATAAAATACTTAATTTGGCTGACAACTTCCTAAAATGGGCAAGGACATTATAATCAACCTTAGGAACGACAGACTCAAAACCTAGAGGAATTAAAGGAAATTTAGATTGTTGAGGGGAGTTTGGATTTAGATCTTCGAAGGTGGATTGCTTGCCTTTATCCTTTGGGGGAAGCCTATGGGGTAAGACTTTGTTAATAAAGTTACTATTTGCATATTTTATATTCTTGTAACTTGTATAGTTTTTATGATTCCAAATATTATTATTTTAAGTAATATATTCTCCTAACACTTTTTGGAAGAATTATTTTTGCTCTTGTGTGGACTAACATTTCAGGAGAATTTAACTCCAGACTAAAGAAGACTTTAAATCAAATTTAGCATGAGATAGTTTATAAATTGAAGTTTATATTTTTTATTGTATTGAGTTTGAGAGAGTATGATTGTAATTATGTAGCTTAACACACACACACTTAGGGAGATCTTTAAAAAATCATACATATTGTACGGGATGAACCAAGTTTGTACGGGATTATTAGGTCAATTATCACCTCCGAAGAGCAATGGAACGAACAGGAAGTGAGAAAATTTTTTTACGTCCTGATCGTCTAGAAGAATTTCCATATTCATACCTAGACGATGCTCTATGGATTCATAATTTGAACTATTCATCCAGACGAACATTCACGTTCATACCAAGATGAAGTTCTCTAGACACTTGAGTTGCACTAATCATGTAGAAGATCCATCCGGTTTGTCCTAAGATGAATTCCTCTAGACACTTAAGTTGAACTAATCGTCCAGACGATCCATCCAGTTCATCCCAGGACGAATTCCTCTGGACACTTAAGTTCTAATAATCATCGAGATGATACATTCTGGTTTTCTCTAGACAAAGTTCCCTGGACACATGACTTGAACTATTTGTCCAGACGAACATTCACGTTAGTCCCAGGATGAAGGCCTCTGTTCCCTCAAATTTTGGGACCATCCTACAGTTTCGTCGAAATGAACCCTTGATATAACTGTACATCCCGGGACGAACATATTTCGTATGGGATGATGATCGGGTATGAAGTGAGTTCGTACCAATATACATTGGGTTAATATGTAACTTTTTTAACACTATTCGTATGGGACGATCGACTGTGTACAGACTTAAAAGTCAGCAGTTTTTGGATAGTTTTTTATGTCTTTTCTATATAAATTCCTCCTAAAACTGTCTTGTAATCTTTTTGCCTACTTATCTTTGTGTTAATTAAAGGGAGAGTGAATGGGAGAGTATGAGAGAGTGTTTGAAGGAGGATTCTAACTACTTGAGCGTGAAGGATTCATTTCGTATTCAAAGGTAAAAATCTCCGCTTATAATTTGTGATTACTTTACTATTTTCTTTCATCCTTCTAAATTTCTTGTGAGAAGATCTGTCAAGAAGATCCTATTCTCTATCGACACATGGAAAGTGTGAACATCCAAAGGGTTCTTTTCTCTACTTGTACTGGGAAAGTGTGAAAGGATGGATGGTGCTCTGCCAACACATGGAGAGTATAAAAGGACAACGATTCTCTACCAATACTTGGAGAGTGTAAAATAATGATAGTTCTCTACCGCACCAGGTAGTGATGGAAGAGAGTTTTTGTAAAGGCTTCTTCGTCTTGCTGTGGATGCAAAAGGAGAGTCACTAGTGGTATTAATGCAATACTCGGAGGGTGCCTCTGGAGAGTTGATGTAGGTCGTGTTAGACCGAACCACTATAAATCTTATGTTTAAAATTCTACAAAAATTCTACAAAACATATTCTACAAAAATTCGCTAAAGTTATTCTTAGTTTAAAATTCAAAAAGAGGGAAAATTTTTAATTACTAATTCACCCCCCCCCCTCTTGGTTAGCTGCTGGGACATAAGCTCAAGTCTAACAATCTAATTCATATTGATCAAGTTTTAACAAGTGGTATCAGAGCTTTATTTCAAAATCACAAGTTTAGACTATAATTTGATTAACGTAGATGGCTACATTTGGAAACTAAAATACACATGATGGTTACTCTATAACTAGACCTCCATTGTTCAACAATATTCCTTTTGATTTTTAGAAAACACGCATGTCTACATTTTTGCAGTCACATGATTATTGTATGTAGATCTTAGTTCAGGAAGGGTATACAAAACCAACTAGACTAGTTGACAGAGTTAGAGTTGAAATACCTTTTGTGAACTGGATAGTAGAAGAACATGACTTAGCACAACTAAACGTCAAATGCTTGAATAGTTTCTTTTGTGCTCTTAAATTAGAAGACTATATGCCAGTTTCTACTTATAAGAGTGGAAAGGACATATGTGATAGACTTTGTATAACTTATGAGGGGACTAATGAGGTTAAGCAATCTAAAATTAATATCTTGTTGCATGACTATGAATTATTTTGCATGAAATCAAATGAATCCATTTCTGATATGTACACAAGATTCACACAAATAGTCACATCTTTACATGCATTGGGTAGGGAACTAACAAATGCTGAAATGGTTAATAAGATATTTCATTATTTGCCTATTGCTTATGATGTTAAAATTACTACAGTTATAGAGTCTAAAGATCTAAACATTTACTCTATTGACAATCTTCTCGGATCGCTAATTGCTTACGAGCAAAGAGTTAGCCAAGGAAAGATTGATGCAGGTGAACCACAAAGGGACAAAAATATAGCACTGAAAGTGGAGTCAGAGAGTGAACACTCACAACCTGAGAATGAAGATGACATCTCACTAATGACTAGACAATTCAGAAGCTTTCTGATGAGGAAGCAAAAGAGACGCCACCAATAGAATTGAGGTAATTTTAAAAGAAATGTCAAGGTTTCAAATGATGTTATTTGCTATGAGTGTAGGAAACCTGAACATATTAAGATAGATTTCCCAAAACGTAAAGCCACTCCTAGCAAGAAGAAGGTAGAGGAGAAACCAATTATGAAGAAGGGCAAGAGGAAATTCTAAAGAGCTTTCTAGGTGGACTCAGCTTCAGACTCATTAGAGATGAAAAATGAAGAGAAAGTCACTAATCTGTGCTTAATGGATGATAACCTTGATCAGTCAGATCAAGAAGAGGTATGTGACTTGACTTATATTGAACTTTTTGAAGTTTTTGAACACATGCATGATGCATATAAAAAATTAAAGAAAATGTATACTAGTCTAAGCTTAAAATTTCAGGAATTACAAAAGGAACATGAAATTCATAGGAAAGATCATGCTTTGATTGATAACAATCACATGAAATTACTTGATGTGTTTGATGACTTGAATAAAAATCTTGAAATGTTAAAAACATCCTTTGCAGAACTTCAAATTGAAATCAAGAATAATAAGGATGAATGAGAGAGCAAAATATATCGAATTAATTATATAAATTGAATTTTAGAAGATATGAATTCATTTAACAAATTGAAGATAAATATTCTCGAGGATAATAGGATACCCCCTAAATTTAAAGATTTCACTAATTCTATTTTATATCCTAAATTTATGCAATCCCTTAATAGACAGAGGAATAGTAGAAGAGTTAGGAATCCATTTCCAAAAGTCATAATTAATTGGACATATAGCTCACACTTATACTTTGAAGAAGAAAACTTATTTGGTGTGGAAACCTAAGATGCATAAATCTAGATATATCATACAAGCATCTATTTATAAATTGCTAAAAGGATAACCCAAACTTGTTTGGGTTTCTAGGTCTAATATTTGATAATTTTGTAGGGTCACTCTCACACAAGATCTCGTGAGAGCATATGGTACCTTGATAGTGGATGCTCAAAGAATATTACTGGAGATACTGCATAATTCATATCGCTGGAAGCCAGGAGTGGAGGCAAGGTTACACTTGGAGATAACATCACAAGGAAGGTGGTTGTGGAAATTTTAAGTATTTTTTCATTGAAAATGTGTTATTGGTAGAAGGCTTAAAGCATATGCAGCTAGTAGAAAAAAATTACACTGTATCCCTTATCACATAGTTATCTTATACTTAATAAATTTGAATGGTTATAGGGTAAACAATATGTATATGCTAGACTTAAATTACATTAAAACTCCTACTGCTTTTTGTTTAAAAACTATTTCTGATGAGTCATGGATTTTGCGTAGGAGACTTTGTCACTCTAGCATGAAAAACCTTTAGAGGATTACCCAAAGGAACCTAGTGAGAGGAATACCAAAACTAGACTTTACTAAGGACTAACTTTATGATGCATGTCAATTAAAAAAATAGGTAAAGTCCTCTTTTCAGTCTAATAAGGATCTTAGAACCAGTAAACCATTGGAGATTTTATATATGAATCTTTTTGGACCAGTTGGAACTGTACGTTTAGGAGGGAAGGTATACGAATTTTTGTTTGTGAATGATTACTCTAGATTCCGTGGGTTAGATTTCTATTTCATACGAGTGAATCATTTGAAGAATTTAGAAACTTTTTAACTTGGATATAAAGAAAGTTAGGATGTGAAATTATGACTATTCAAAGTGATCATGAAGGAGAATTTGAGAATGAAAAGTTTGAGGATTTTTGTAAGGAGAAAGAAATTGATCACAACTTTTCTGCACCTAGAACCCCTCAACAGAATGGGGTAGTCGAAAGAAAAAAAAGAATGTTAATAGAAGCTGCCCGAGCCATGTTGGCAGAGTACTCACTTCCTAAATATTTTTGGGCTGAGGCGGTTAGCACTATATGTTATGTTCTGAATAGGGTGAATGTGAGATCAAAATTAAATAAAACACCTTATAAGTTTCTAAAAGGAAGAACACATAATTTTTCATGTTTGCATGTTTTTGGAAACAAGGTGTTTATACAAAATAATAAAAAATCTGCCTTAAGAAAATTTGATCCAAAATCTGATGAATGAATTTTTATAGGATACTTAAATGTTGAAAAATGTTATAGAGTATTCAATAAAAGAACTTTGGTAATTGAGAAGACCACACATGTTGTATTTGATGAATCTGAAATTTTGGATGAGCCAAATATTGTAGAAGATTAGATTGAGATTAACTCCCAAAAGATTGATAAAATAAATTTGGAAGAAATTTTAGAGATAGAAAATCCTTTGCCTAGAGATTTGAGATTTTCTAAAAACCACTCAAAGTAATTTATTATTGATGAACCTAGTGAGGGTGTAAGGATTTGGCGTGGACTAAACAAAGAAGCCAACCATTTAGCCTTTATTTCAACCATAGAACCCAGAAATATTGATTATGCACTTTCGAATAAATTTTAGATTTTAGCTATGTAAGAAAAGTTAAATTAATTTGTAAGAAATAAAGTTTGGGCATTAAATGCAAGGTCAAATGATCAAAGTGTAGTTGGAACTAAGTGGGTATTCAAAAATAAAACGAATGACTCAGGAGTAGTCATTAGAAATAAGGCTAGATTAGTAGATAACTGGTATAATCAGATTGAATGGATTGAATTTGAGGAGACTTTTGCCCCTGTAGCTAGACTTGAAGCAATTAGAGTTTTTTTAGCCTTTACCTGTTTTGGAGGATTTAAACAATACCAAATGGATGTAAAAAGTGCCTTTTTAAATAGGGTAATTCAAGAGGATGTTTTTCTAGAACAACCTCCAGATTTAGAAAATTATAAACACCTTAATCAAGTTTTAAACTGAAATAGGCATTATATGGATTGAAACAGACACCTAGGGCTTAGTATGAGAGATTGAACAACTTCCTACTTGAAAGATCATTTGAAAAAGGAAGTGTGGATACAACTCTCTTTTTGAATAAAATTGGAAAATATATATTCATTATATAAATTTATGTTGATGACATCATTTTTGGATCTACAAATAAAAATCTTTATGTTGATTTTTCTAACACAATGAGTAGTGAATTTGAGATGAGTCTAATGGGAGATTTAAGTTACTTTCTAGAATTTTGCATTAAGTAAAATGAGGAGAGTACATTTCTTAGTCAGTCAAAGTATGTTAAGGACATCCTTAAAAAGTATGAAATGGATAATGCTAAACCTGTTAGTACACCTATGAGTTCCTCAGTTCAGTTGGATAAGGACCCTAAGGAAAAATCTGTTGATCAAAAGAAATTTAGAGGCATAATTGGATCTTCGCTTTACTTGACAGCTAGTCAGCTCGATATCATGTTTAGTGTTTGTTTGTATACTAGGTTTCAATCATATCCAAAAGAATCACATTTGACTGCTGTAAAAAAGATTTTGAGATATCTGTTAGGAACTCATATCTTAGGAATTTGCTATCATAAGTTTAGCTCTTCATTTGAAAGAATTAGTTATTCAGATTCTGACTTTGCAGGTTGTAGGGTTGATAGAAAGAGCACTTCTGGAACATGTCAGTTTATTGGAAATTCTTTAGGAAGTTGTGTGGCACAAGTACTTTGGTTAAAATAACAGTTGATTGATTTATGATTAACTATAGGCAATATTCCCATTTATTGTGATAACACTAGTGCTATTTGCGTTTCTAAAAATTCTACTAAACATACAAGAACCAAACATATAGATATCAGGCATCATTTCATAAGAGATCATGTATCAAAAGGAGAAATTGAACTCATTCATGTTTCTATAGAAAATTAACTTGCAAACATTTTTACAAAACCACTAGCCTTTGATACTTTCAGAACATTAAAAATAAGGCTTGGTGTGATCGATTTAAATGCTTAATTAAAATTATTCTACAACATTGATGTGTATTTTTCTTGTTAGTGTTTTGTGTGTATTTTTATGTTTGTGATTTTCTGTATTTGAGTTTGTGTTTTTCTATGTTTTCTATAGTTTTTTATTGTGTTTATGTTTTAGTTTTGAAAAAATCTCACATCTTAATTTTTGAATGCATGCTTAAAAAATTAAGTGAAAATCATCCAGGATGAAATTCATTTTGTACGGGATGAATTATGTAGTGTATTAACTGTCGGATTTGAACGATTTGCATACAATTTTTTTAGTTTTTATTTTTCTCTTTGTCTGTATGATCCTCACGATCATTCTGACAAAATTTTAAAATGTTTGTACGAATGTTGATAGTTAAATGGATAAGGTCAGTTTCATTATACATGATCGTATGTACGAACCTATGGCTCGTACAGATGAATGCTTGGCAATTCAATGTGGGGGACGATTTAAACTGCCATTAAAATGACCTTAAATGTCTGATCGTCCGATACGAACACCTGTTCGTCTGTACGATCGTTTGGTCAAAAGTCTTTAAGAAAGGACGCATCGTAACTTGTGTGATTACGAAAAGCCATTTCATTTTTGGACTCATTCGTTCGTCTATACAAAATTTCATTAGTACGAACGAACTCAAATTCGTACGTGACGAAATTAATTTTGTCTGTATGAAAACTCATTTTTCTTTAAATTGAAGGCTTTTGAACGCAGATGACATCACTTTAAACATCCCTTTCAAACCTCTTTTCCTCTAGATCTTATCCATGGCTAGCTCTAGCAAAAGATAAAAGGTATTGGCTAAGGGACCACCAAAAAAATCTAGTGAGAAATTTCTGTCCAAGGCTAATGAAGAGTCATTCCCTAGATTTGCTTCTGCAAAAATCACTCCATCTAGAGTCCTACAAGAGTAAATCAATTTTAAGGTAATGAATCTATTTGCTTCTACCCAATTTGGCCTTATTCTCACACTTGTCGACTTCTACAATAAGGAGACCTTTCACTACTTTCTTGTAACCATGTCCTTTGATTATGATCATTCAGTGATTAGGTCCTATGTGTTTAAGAAGAAAGTAGAGATCACTAAGGTAGACTTAGGAATATTTTTGAACTTAAGGATTGAAGGGATTAGAGCCCATACCTTGACCATTACTTCTAATTTTGACTGGTCTGAAAGAAATAATATCCTTAGAGGAATTAGAGTAGTAACTCATTTGCCTAGGGTAGCCTCTCTAAATCAAAATGCCTGAATCATTCAGTATGTTCTTCGAACTTCCATAATTCCTAAAGCAAGTGATAGAGTCAACATTACTCCTCTTCTTTCTAATGTGACCTATTTGATTATGACCAAGCAACCTGTAGATGAAGCCCAACTGATAAATGATTATATTTATGGACTTTCTGAGATTGGCCATGTCTCCCACAAGAGAAAAAAAAACATTGCCTTAGGATATCTTATTGCCTACATTTTGGAGAAGAAGTATGATCTAGTTCATCCAAATTATGATTTAGAGGACCCTCTCTACTACAACGATGGATCTATTAGAGAAATCTTCAATAAAGATGAACCACGTACACATGATATTAGTGACTCAGAGGAAGAATCTGCAGCTGCACCTACTAGTGAACCAAACTATCAAGATTTGGTTCAGAGATTTGATCATTTAGATACTCATTTTGATCAAAGATTTGATAAAATTGAAACTCACTTACAACAGCAAGATGCTCAGTACAATTAGGACATGGGATATATGCGAGAGCAGATAAATGATATAGGTTCCAATATGCTTATGATAAGCAATTATTTTAATTTCTTCATTGCTCCATCACCTCCTCCTCCAGATCAGGGCCCCTCATAGTGATTTGTGTACTTGCTTATGATCTTCTTTAGGTGATGTGATTGTGATGTGATAGATTGTGATGTATTTTATTTTAGTTATGTGTTAGTTTCATTTTATGTGTTAGCTTTTTAGTTTTAAGTTGTATTGATATCAATTCTCTGATTATAATTTTCATTATCATGATATCAATATAAGTCATCTTATCTTGCTTTTAATCTTATTGTGAAATGTATGTTAGCCTATATGAAAATTTCTAAAAATTTTTATCTTACAAGTGTTATACCTTGAAGTGCAATACAAAAATTAAATTCATTAGAAAATCTATTTTTTTTCTAAATTTAAGTTGTGCTTATAACTTGAAGTAATTAAGAATATCAATCTCATGTCTCTTGTTAGACTAATTTAAATTTTCATATTATTATTGCAAATTGTTATGTTTTCTTATTTTATATTTCTACATTCAATATAAATAATATTATACTTACAAAAATTTGAAATTTTAGATTATTGGTTTTGGAAAGATTGAGAATACACTTGAAAATGTACAAATTATTGCGGATCTATGGCTTATGATTTTGATGATAGCAAACATTTTTTTTTTCTCTACAACTGTCTTATCTATTGATATTTCAGGTTCACACGATCGGACTGCAATTTGGAACCAGCTCAAGATTGGGTAGACTAGGTCTGAGTCAGTTTGTACACTTTTTCTTTTTTGAGTCTTTTGTATTTGGTGTGGCTCTTGACGCTTTGTTACTTGGAAGATTTCTTACTGTTCTCTAGAGTTTACTACTTTTGGTAACATTGTCCGGGACGATTTTATATCATCCTGGATGATCAGTTCAAAAGAAAAAACCCTAATTAGGCATCCTTATTAAAGCAGCTGTCATTATGCAAAATGCATCGTCCTGGACGATTTTGTATCGTCATGGACGATAGGCTCAAAATAGAAAGAATCTTCCGCCATATTTATTTAGAAATAACCTATTTTTGGACATCTTCCAGGGGGATCATCTAGGACTATAAAATATCGTCCAGGACGATCTAGGTCAATTTTTCAAAAATTTCTCTGGAATTTAAGGAAAGAAATTATGACTTGATTTCATGATCAAATTGGCCTGGACGATCGCTAGATCGTCCTGGATGATATGCTGGACGATTGGACATCGGATAGCTCTTTTTCATGGCGATGTCGAGGACGATATTCCATAATTTGTACTAACCGTCTAGGATGATACATTATCATCCTGGATGATATGAAAAAAATTCTTATGATCGTCTCAAATCGTCTTGGCTCAATGGGCTTAAATTGTACTAATCGTACAGGACGATATGCCTATCGTCATGGACGATATTTTTGGCAACTTGCATTAATGAGCTCATTTTGAGCACTTTTATTTAAGCTTTGTCGAGGCACTTGTTAAGTGTCTTTTGGCAACCATTCTAGCTTCGTTCTTGTGGGGGAAACTTGAAGAGAAAGCTTGATAGGGAGTGAGGAATGGGTTAAGTCTAAGAGAGGGAGAAGATCCTGTGAGGGGAGACTCAAGGGAGTTTGGAGGGGGATTCCACACGGTTGCTCCGGCAGGCTTGCACCTTAATACCGTCTGACTCAAGGCTTGTCTCGAGGGAAGTTCACCAAAGAAGAAGATATCTTTGGTGTCAAAGGACCCGGCGACTCCGCCGCACCGGGGAAGGTGGAAGTGATTTTGTACGGGCTTCTCGGCCTAGCTGTGGGGGCTAAAGGAGAGACACTTATTTAGTGAAATACTTGGAGGGTGCCTCCAAGGAGTGGACGTTGGTCAAGGTTTGACCGAACTACTATAAATCTGGTGTGTTTTTTTCTTTTTATCACTTTCACATTTAATTTTTGCATTTATTTTATTTGTGGTGATTTTGGTTTGTGCTTTGCTTAAAGTTTCTTCTTTACAAATTCACCGCTCTCTTTATTTAGCCTTGAGCCAGTTCTATAGGGCTTAACATCCCTAACGAACTTTCAAGTGGTATCAGAACACTTTCTAGTGTCATCTGAGCACTTTCAAGTGGTATCAGAGCCGTCTTCAAAAATTAAGTTTTCAAAATCTTTTGAATTTCGATCCATGGCTAATTTTTCAAATCATAATGTTGCGGAAGATTATTCTATCACCAGACCACCTTTGTTTGAAAATATCTCATTTGATTTTTGAAAAATTCGCATGTCTATTTTTTGGCAATCAATTGATTTTCATATATGGCATATGATTTTAACTGGTTATTCATCACCGTCATGTATTTTAGATGGAATTAAAATTGACATTCCTTTTGGTCAATGGAATAGAGATGAACGAATTGATGCTTAATTGAATGCAAAATCTTTAAATTGTTTTTTCTGTGCTTTAAATTCTGATGATTTTATTGTTAATTTTCACGTGCACTACTGGTAAGGAAGTTTGGGATAAACTACACATCATAAATAAAGTTACGAGTGAAATTAAACAATCCAAGTTGAATATGTTAATGCGTGATTTTGAACTGTTTTCCCTGAAACATTATGAGACGATCTTAGACATGTATACTAGGTTTATTCAAATTGTGACATCACTACATGTTTTAGGAAAAGAATTTTCAAATTTTGAAAAAATTAACAAAATTCTTCGTTTTCTACTGGATAGGTTTGATGCTAAAATTGTTGTTATTTGTGAATTAAAAAATTTGAATGATTGTTCTTTTGATAATTTGATTGGCTCACTCATTGCCTACGAGCAAAGTTTGGGTCAAAGACTTTTGGATGCAAGTGAAACGATTGTTTTAAAAGCTGAAGATACGGAAAAAGATATGTTAGTTGGTGATGAAAGCAATGACTTGACAGGCAAATTAAAAAGCTCACCAAAGCATAAGCATCAACAAAAATGGAAGAAAGGTAAAAATGGTAAGGATGTTAATATTTCTTCTAATGTTATTTACTTTCGATGTAGGAAGCCTAGATATATGAAAATTCAGTGCCCTAATTCAAAAATTCTTCCTGTGAAAGAAAAGGGTAAAGCGAAGCAAATTTTAAACTGGGGAAATAATAAAAAGCAAAAAATCTCTTGGGCAGACCTGATCTCTGAAGCATCAGACCAGGAGTAAGATGGTGCTTAAACCTTTGTTTGTTTTTATGTTTACATGTTTTGTTTGTCCTTTTATTTTTGTGATTTTCTATTTTTTTTATTCTATCTTTCTTACTTTTCTTTTTTCGTTAAATTTTTATGTTTCTTTTCTCTGATCAACACACACATCACCTTTCTAAAAATGAAAAACCTACCTCTTATTTTTTCTTGAATTCTTATGAAAATTGTGTTTGACTTCTCTAAAAATAGTCAAAGAAGGAAACTCATGATTTTGACTCTCAATCTCTATTTCCTTAAAGAAGTTATTCTACTTTTGATTTAAAATCTTCATCATATTTTAAATTAAATTTTGAAACTGGATTTTTTTCATCTCCCTACATTTTGTTTATCGCATAGAGATCTTTTGCAAGTTGTTGAATCTAACTCGTAATTTTCTTAATCAAGAATTCACATTATCAATAGGATCGATTTACTTTTGTTTTTAAGATTTCAGAAAGGTAGTATATTAAAAAAAAAAAAATTTGGCCAATGATGCCAAATCAAAAGATGCGCAATGATGCTAAATTGAAAGATACACAAAGTGTATCAAAAGAAAAAGATGCGCAAAGTGCGCCAAAAACTTGACAAGAGGCTTAAAATGAGCCCACAAAGAGTATGCTTACTTTTTCTATTTTATTCAAAGCTTAAGAAAACCCTTGATATTTTCGATACTTGATTTTTAAATCTTGATTCCTGATTAAATAATTCATGCATTGATTTATATTAGATATATTTTATGGAATGAGTTTTTAAAAATGATTATTTCTTTCTCTAATTTATTTCATGATTTAGATATTGAATTAAACGTTTTTTAGCCTTTTAGAAAGAACTTAAATTTTGGATTATCAAATTCTGAATTTCTAACCTTTTTTGGGCTATGTGTTGTCATTCCAATTCTACTTAGTTTTTTTATTAAAACCATGAGGTAACTTTCTCATTTTAAGAATTTGTTTTACTAGATTAGGGAACATTTTTTTTGTCTTTTGTTTGTTTTGTTTTTTGTTTGTGCCTCCACTCTTTTGATAATGTAAAATGGGGAGAACGTACTGTTGAATTTGTATCTTTTAAAAAAAAAATTAAAATAATTAAAATAGTTTTATCTCTCCTACTTTTTAAAGTGTTATTCTAGTGAGGGGGAGATTAGGAGAAAATATTTCTTTTTGCAAATTTAAATTGAAATGTTTTCCATCATCAAAAAGGGGAGATTGTTGCGGATCTATGGCTTATGATTTTGATGATAGAAAAAATTCTTTTTTCTCTACAATTGCCTTATCTTCTGACATTTCAGGTTCACATGATCGGACTGCAATTTGGAACCAGCTCAAGATTGGGTAGACTAGGTCTGAGTCATTTTGTACCCTTTTTCCTTTCTTGAGTCTATTGTATTTGGTGTGGCCCCTAATGCTTTGTAACTTGGAAGATTTCTGATTGTTCCCTAGAGTTTACTATTTTGATAACATCATCTAGGACAATTTTATATCATCCTTAATTAGGGCATCCTCATTAAAGCAGCCATCATTATGCAAAACACATCATCCTGGACTATTTTGTATCATCATGGACGATAGGCTCAAAAAGAGAAAGAATCTGCCGCCAGATTTATTCAGAAATAACCTATTTTTGGACAGCGTCCATGTGGATCGTCCAGAACTATAAAATATCGTCCAGGATGATCCATGTCAATTTTTTCAAAATTTCTCTGGAATTTAAGGAAAGAAATTATGACTTGATTTCACGATCAAATCATCCTGGACGATCGCCAGATCGTCCTAGACGATATACTGGACGATTGGACATCGGACAGCTCTTTTTCAGGGCGATGTCGAGGATTGTATTCCACAATTTGTATTGATCATCCAGGATGATAAATTATCATCCTGGATGATATGAATAAAATTCTTATGATCATCTCAAATCATTCCGGCTGTTTGGACTTAAATTGTTCTGATCGTATAGGACGATATGCCTATCATCCTGGATGATATTGTCGGCAACTCGCATTAATGAGCTCATTTTGAGTACTTTTATTTATGCTTTGTCAAGGCACTTGTTAAGTGTCTTTTGGCAGCCATTGTAGCTTCATTCTTATGTGGGAAACTTGAAGAGGAAGCTTGAAAGGGAGTGAGGAATGGGTGAAGTCTGAGAGAGGGAGAAGATCCTGTGAGGGGGACTGAAGGGAGTGTGGAGGGGGATTCTACACGGTTGCTCCGGCAGGCTTGCACCTTAATACCGTCGGATTCAAGGCTTGTCTCTAGGGAAGTTCACCAAAGAAGAAGATATCATTGGTGTCAAAGGACCCGGCGACTCCGCCGCACCGGGGAAGGTGGAAGTGATTTTGTAAGGGCTTCTCTGCTTAGCTGTGGGGGCTAAATGAGAGACACTTATTTAGTACAATACTTGGAGAGTGCCTCCAAGGAGTGGACGTAAGTCAAGGTTTTACCGAATCACTATAAATATGGTGTGTTCTTTTCTTATTATTACTTTCGCATTTATTTTATTTGTAGTGATTTTGGTTTGTACTTTTCTTAAAGTTTCTTCTTTACCAATTCACTGCTCTCTTTATTTAGCCTTGGGCCAATTCTATAAGACTTAATATCCCTAACGAACTTTCAAGTGGTATCAAAGCACTTTCTAGTGTCATCTGAGCAGTTTCACAAATGTACAAAAATAAAAAAGAATGCGCATTGGTTCGCAATTTGAAAAAGATGCATAAAATAAGCCCATAAGTAAAAAGATGCAAAAAGGGTGCCACAAATATTGAAAAGATGCCCAAAGCGCCACAAGTTGTATTTTTTTCAGATTCTTTCTTTAATCTTTTAATCTTTTAATTCAAATTATTCTTCTGCACGATTTTATTTTGTTAGGAAAGTTGTTATTTGCATGTTTTACATTCTTGCAACTTAAAAGAAATTCTTTTGTGTGTTTAAAAAAGGGGACTAAATTTTAATTTAGATTTTTAAACTACCAATTCACCCCCCTCTTGGTAGCCTTGGGACATTCGCTTAGGCTTAACAACCTAAGTACTAGACTCAACAAGTTAACATATTTCATATTGAAATTTGAAATATATAAATATTATATTCATCCTTTATATAATGATATTCTTTATCACAATATCTAAATTGATTCATGTTTTTGATAAATCCTTTTTATTGTAGATGTTAATTCCCTTCTTAAATTCTATGAATCATTTTATTTGTCTAATGATTTGGTTTTTATTTGTAAAATTTATTTCAATCACTTTTAAGGATCAATCATAAAAGGATTATCATATGACTTCACACATTTTTATTCCTTTTCTTCTCTTTTTGTTGTTGTCAAAAAGGGAGAGAAAATATTGTTTATTTTCGAATTTTGTTCATATTTTTATTTCGTATTGTATCTATTTTTTTAAAATTAATTAAAAAAAAGAGAGAGATAACATTATCGTGCAATGCCTCCTTTTTCTCACATGTTTATCAATTCAGGGGAAGCTTATAAGATTCTTATAATTTGAAAGTTATATAAACAATAATTATTTTGCCATCATCATAAGGGGAGATTGTTAAGAAAGTTTCTATTTGTATGTTTTACATTATTGCAACTTGTATAATTTTGATGATTCCAAATATTATTGTTTTAAGTATTATATTCTCCTAATACTTTTTGGAAGAATTATTTTTTGCCCTTTTATGGACTAACATTTCAGGAAAATCGAACTCTAGACTAAAGAAGACTTGAAATAAAATTAAGCATGAGTTAGTTTGTAAATTGAAGTTCATATTTTTCATTGTATTTAGTTTGAGAGAGTATGATTGTAATTGAGTAGCTTAGCACACACACACTTGGGGAGATCTTTAAAAAATCATACTGATCATACGGGACGATCAGGTCAGTTATCCCCTCCAAAGAGCAATGGAACGAACAGGAAGTGTGAAAATTTTTCTAAGTCTTGATCGTCAAGATGAATTTCTATATTCATCCTTGGACGATGCTCTCTGGATTCTCACTTTTCACTGTTCATCCAAACGAACATTCACGTTCATCCAAGGACGAAGTCCTCTGAACACTTGAGTTGCACTAATCGTCCAGACGATCCATCCGGTTCCTCCCAGGACGAATTTCTCTGGACACTTGAGTTCTACTGATCGTCGAGGCAATTAATCCTGGTCATCTCTAAATGAAGTTCTCTGGACACAGGACTTGAACTATTCGTCCAGAAGAACATTCACGTTCGTCCCAGGATCAAGTCCTCTATTTCCATAAATTTTGGGATCGTCTTGTAGTTTTGTTAGAATGAACCCTTGATATAAATGTTCATCCCAGGACAAACATATTTCGTACGAGATGATGATTGGGTACGAAGTAAATTCGTACCAATATACATTGGGTTCGAATGCAACCGTTTTAACACTATTCGTACGGGACGATCGACTGTGTACAGACTTGAAAGTCAGCAGTTTTTGAACGGTTTTTTGTGTCTTTCATATATAAAGTCCACTTAAAACTTTCTTGCAATATTTTTGCCTACTCATCTTCGTGTTAACTAAAGGGAGAGTGAAGGAGAGAGTGTGAAAGAGTATTTGAAGGAGGATTCTTACTACTGGAGCGTGAAGGAATCACTTGGTACTCAAAGGTAAGAATCTCCACTTGTGCTTTGTGATTACTTCACTCTTTTCTCTCATCCTTCTAGATTTTTTGTGAGAAGATTTATCAAGGAGATCTGTTTCTCTATCGATATTTGAAGAGTGTGAACAGCCAAAGGGTCCTCTCCCTACACTTTGAGAATGTGAACAGCTGAAGGGTTCTCTGCCTACACTGGGATTATGTGAAAGGATGAAGGGTTCTCTTCCTACACTGGGAGAGTGTGAAAGGATGGACGGTTCTCTACAACACTTGGAGAGTGTAAAAGGATGATGTTTCTCTGCCAACACTTGGAGAGTGTAATAGGATGATGGTTCTCTACCACACTCGGTAGTGGTGGAAGAGAGTTTTGTAAAGGCGTCTCTGTCTTGATATGGGTGCAAAAGGATAGTCACTAGTGGTATTAATGCAATACTCGGAGGGTGCCTCCTAGGAGTGGATGTAGGTCGAGTTTGACCGAACCACTATAAATCTTGTATCTTTTTATTTTCCATAGTTTTTATTTTTAACTTTTTAATTTGTAGTTGAAAAATATTTTCTATAAAAATTTACTAAAGTTATTCTCGGTTTAAAATTCAAAATAAGGGAAAAATTTTTAATTACCAATTCACCCCCCCTCTTGGTTAGCCGCTAGGACATAAGCTTAGGTCTATCAACCTAATTCATATTTAACAAGTTTTAATAGTCTCTACCACCATGGAGTTTCACCTGCTCGATATCCTCGGTCAGGCAAATTAGAGCAATGTCTACACTCACCGTAGGCATTGAATCGTCATTTCTCGAAAGAGATTCAGAATCTGAAAACTCTATCTCGATAAGACTTTCCTGAAAATTAAATTGGGGGAAATCACTTTCTTATATGGTTTCACATTCAACTTCTACTTGAGTCACCGACTCGGGAAGGTCAGTTTGTTTGACATTGAGATTTACTTCACCAGAATTTTGATTTAAAATAAGAGAGACATAAAGTTGCACATCATACTTATGGATAATCATCAAGTCAGAGGTAGAATGATATTTTTTATACATCTTTATACCCGTTGCCATTGATGGGACAAAGTAAAAGTCAGATAACAAGAGAGGGGAAAGGGTTTTCACACCACCATCCGCCACTCTAATACATCTCTCATCAACACACTTCCTCTCTACAAAATCATCTCTCTTTTATTTTATATATTTCACAGTAGTTCCTACGACTACTAGAGAGGGAAGTGGCTCAACATCCTCTTGCAAAGCGTCTAGGTCAACTTCCCACACCAGGCCATGGGCTGTCGTAGTCAGCTGTTGATAAAAACTAAAAGATTTGTTAATCAACTTTTTAAATGCCCGGGACAGAGCAATGTCCCAACAATCTTCGATTGAAGGAGAAGAGTTAGGAAGATTACCTGAGATAGTTTTGACTGAGGCCTTTTTTGGATCCACCAAATACTCTTTAAGAATTATAATATTACCTTGACTGTAGTACCTCTCGAGCCAATCTTTGAACACAACACAGTCCTCGAGTGGATAACTAAGCATTCGGTTGTATGGGTAGTATTTATGATCTTCTTTCTTACTCTCATCCTCTGGCCTCCTAGCCTCTGGTAACTGGAAATCTGGCTTCTTTAACAAACTCTTAAAAATCTTTTTTACTGACTCAAGTTTAAAAGGATAAGGTTTTTCCAATCTCTCTCTAAAAGGGACGAAGGCGGGATCTCTAGTATACTGAGGAATTATCTTAAATGGATGCTTCTGAGGTGGCTGTGGTGGAGGTGGAGCGCTAAGCTGACTAGCGACTGGCCTCTTCTTATTGTTAGGATTCTCTAGTAAGAATGGCATCCTAGAAGCCTCTTCCTGCAAATTGCTAGCCTTGATGAGAAGTTTTCAAAAGTTTTAATAATGAAACCCTTTAGGAGAAAAGCAATCGGGTCATGAATATTCCTTAGAAGAATTTCCACGGCATGTTGCTCTTGCAACTGGGGTTCACACTTTATCAAGAGATTTTGCCACCTCAAGATGTATTCAACTAGAGACTCTCCCGGCTTTTGCTTTTCAACAACAAGATTGCCCACAGTAGTGCATTGTTGCGCTCTAGAAAATCTCTTTAGAAAAAGATTTTCTAGATTGCTAAAGGTTCTTACTAAACCATTGGGTAGATCGACGTACCACTCAAAAGAAATGCCTAACAGACTACTTATAAACTAGCGAAAAAGTAGAGTATCCGACCCTCCTGCATTGCAACAACTCGCTTGAAAGTAGGCCAGATGCTGCCTCGGGTTTTTGACTCAGATGAAAATTTTAAATGATGGTGGCACAAAACTCTTTGTATAAGGAACTGAGTCATATTACTCGGGGAAGTGTCTACCCTTTGGAATAGACGTCATTCCTTATGAAAGAGCTAAGGCCTTCAATCAGTTGTTTAATGTCTTTTTGAGGCAGAATTGGAGGGGTAGTGGAAACTGTGTGCTGAACTGGAGGTGCTTCAGGTGGGCAAGGAGGGATCACAGGTGCTAACTCGGGTGAATTAAGCTAGATTATGCCCATTTAGCTTTTCCTGCTATCTCTTGAGCTGATTGTTGGATTTTATGGGACTCTTGCTGTAATTTATCCAACCTTTCTTGCATTTCCTTGACTTATGATATCATACATGCCAACTGAGTCTCCAATTTTCTTATATGCTCCTCATCTCTAGCTTTTACTAACTCATCTGAATCTGACTCTACCGTAGGTGAATCATCATCTCTAACAGGTCGGCGCTTGCTGGGCTCAGCTTCTTTATTAGACCCCCTAATTTCAACCATACAAATGCTACCAAAATAATCATCATCATCTCCGAGGAGATCATCCAAATATGGGTCAAAAGAGGCCATTCCTTTTTTATTCAACGGAATATTTCTTATCTCTTATACTATGTCCTCAACCGGTCTATTCCCAATTGTCTTGGGATTGAGTGGCAAGTACCTTTTATATTCAGCAATGTCAAAGAGTTCTTCAGAATCTAACTTGGAGATGATTTTCTGTATGCTTTGGATTAGGATCTAGCTGAGGCTCTAAAATTGGTTCATCTTCCATCTCTAGATCCTGGTCAGTTCTCTCCACTTTGACTATCCTAAAATGGGAAGTAAAAAGAGTGGTATCCTCTACAGGGTGAGGGACATAAACCTCGGGGGGCGAAGCAGGAGCTTGTAAAGTGATGGCTCCTACATCTGGCAAGGTAAGGTCCTCAGACACCTGACTAGGAAGCCTAGGAATGACACTTAAATCTTGGGGGTCATCAACTGGGGCAGTAGTAGGGTTGGTGACCGGATCTTAAACTAAAGTGGCGGAGGGAGCACTATCGATTGTGAAAACTTGAGTAGTGACGTGAACATCCATCTGATCAATTGTGACTGAAGGAGTGGCTAGAACCCGTTGGAGTTGAATAATGAACATGGAAGTTCTAGGAGGTGGTGACAAGTTCTCCAACTTAATTCTTTTGACACAAATTTGTGCTCAGGGGACTTAGGCCTCTTGCCCTTAACATCTACAGGTCATCGAATCTCAGTCTCCCTTGGCTTGACAATTATTGAGGCCAACTTTACGAGTCTAGGAGGGGGTACCGGGGGTTTACCAGCAGAATGGTGGCCTCTCTCAGACCCAGTCAACAAAATACCTTCCATTTTGGAGGATGGAAGGCATGGCACCCAATGATACCCATCAACTAGTACTGAGGTGATAGGTTGTTTGACATACTTCTTATTCCTCCTAACAGTCTAAGGGGTCAAGTTATTTGACACAGAAACTTCTTCTTTCAAGATCTCCTTTTGAAAGAGGTGGGAGATGACTCCCTTTAACTGCTTTACATACTCCTCTTTGGTTAGCCGCTGTGTAGTACAGGTATGAATTATATTCCTTAACGCCCTTATTCTCTGGAGGAGTTTTTCTTTTGGAGTCTTCTTGGTTGCATAGTCTACAGGGCATGGTGCAGAATGGGTTATCCTAGCTGCCCTCTCCTCCCCCTGAGCAGTGGCAAGGGGACAGAAGCGACTCCCCTTGAGGAGGGGAGAGGAAGCAAGAATAGTCAGCTCCTCAGTAGCCTTAGGCTCTACTCGAGCTAAAGTCTTAAAAGGTACAACTTTCTTAGCCTTAAATATCCTCTTCCTAAGTCTGCTCAGATAGTTCTTTCTCTAGTACCTAGTGACAAAGGTAAGTCAAGAACTTGATCCTTCTTAAAAAATAGATTTAACTTTAGTGGGCACCTTAACAACTAGTTCAGACTAGTTCTGCTCATCACTGACTACTAGCAAGGTGGGTGCAGATCCCACAATCAACTCAACTACTGGGGGAACTTCCTTACTAGCATCCAAGCTAACTATCTGGTGTTTGTCCATGAAAAACTCAAGGGTATTAAATCCCATCCCAAAAATGATAATACTTCCTTGGTCATTCACTGTTGAGGACACCTCTCGGTCAAAAGAGAAGATTAAGTTACCAACCATTTGGAATTGTTTGAAAGATAAAGAGAGGATTGGAATTTGATTTCTTTTAAAAGGAAAACATTTTTAGAAGATCAAGGCTCATAAGAGGATCTCAACCCTCTAATGCATGTTGAGTGGTAGAAATTATTACCCAACACATATTAGTGGGGTAAAGAGATTAGATATGTGCCAGAGAAGAATTAAATTTTGTAACACATGCTAGCCCACTGAAGGATTTTATGGGATAACATGTGGCGACTTGAAATTTGAAGAGAGTTTTAAAAGAAAACTTTAATTTTTTGAGATTTAAGGTGGGTTTCTTACAAATTTAAAACCACAACGGGCAGAGTTTTTCCTTGCCCGAAGGCTTATGAAATTGTGAGAAAACTCACGTAAAGGGGGTAGCCTAACCCTCCCCTCCTCTAAAGGTCAAAAGGGGAAGTGAGGGGTTAAGGCAAAGGAATTTTAACACCAAAATTAGGATCTTTAAAGTTCCTTTCAATGTTAAGAATTTATGTATTGAATCAAAAATAATTAATTATAAATTCATAGGATTAAAAAGTGAAAGTTCGTTAGGGATGTTAAGCCCTTAAAAACTAACCAGAGACTAACTAAGGGGGGGGGGGGAGGGTGAATTGGTATTTTAAAAATTTTTCTTTATGTAAAGCACCACAAAACTTAAAACAAAATCACCACAAAAATTAAAGTGTAAAAATAAAAAAATGTGAAAGCAAAATAAAGAAAGATCACTTCGAATTTATAGTGGTTCGGTCAATCCTTGACCTACGTCCACTCCTCGTAGGCACCCTCCGAGTATTGCACTAACTAAGTGTCTCTCCTTTAGCTCCCACATTTAGGTGGAGAAGCCTTTACAACAGACTCCATTTCACCAACCCCGCTGCGGCAGAGAACCGACTAATTTTGCTTCCTCCTGAAGTGGGCAGATAACCTAGACCTTTGCTGAAGTAGGCCTCCCAAGAACCTCCCAAGGATGAGGAAAGAAGAACCGAGACGCATCTTGGAACCTTGCTTGAAGCAACCTTTGCGAACCCTCTCAAAAACTCCCCCTCACAAGTTCCTCTCACTCTCTCTCTCTCTATCCCTCTCCCAAGGCTCTCGCAGGTCAAGACAACAACTCTCAAGGTATTCAGCATGAGAAAATTTTGGTCCTTTAAATAGAATTTCAGGAACAGACTTTATCGTCCAGGATGATATAAATACATCCTGGCCAATCATTACAAAATAAGCTCAATCAGTTGGGACGATTCAGGAGGATCAGAAGAAAATTGATTACATCGTACAGGCCAATACAATATTATTCTGGCTGATTAGTTCAAATCCGAGTACAATCATCCTGAACATCGTCCTGAATAGAGTCTGGCCAATGTCAATCATCCAAAAGATCATCCTGGCCGATTATGCGATCGGCATGGCCGATGTGATCGTATCAATCATTCTTAATTACTTTCCATAATTGCAAGATTAATTTAGGCATAATTATGTTGTATCGTCCAGGCCAATATGGAGATCGTCTGGGATAATAATTTAAAATAAAGAATATGTAAATTGATCATAACGGTTGATTCTTTCTGATTTGAGTCTATCATCCTGGTCGATACAAGTATCATCTAGGACGATTTGCTTAAAAATGGCTGCTTAACCAGGATGCCCTAATTAGATTTTCTATTTTTAGTTGAATCGTCCTAGCCAATAGGAACATCTTCCAGGCCGATATACTCAAAACAGAAAAATTCAGAAAGACCCCTTAAGTGTGTATGTGTGCAAGGTTACTTAGCATCAAGAACCACTTTTATAATTGACTCAAGAAAGAAAAAAATACATACTTGACTCAACCTAAATCTACTCGATCTTGAGATGGCTTGAGCTGCATTCGATCTTGTGGTCCTAAACAGTTAGTAAGCAAAGCAGTCGTAGGGAATCATGAATGTTTGCTATCATCAAAAGTCTAATTCATAAAGTCATGTTTGCAATAATCTCCCCCTTTTTGATGATGGAAAACATACCCTGAAAATTTTAAGCAGTTATGGCAGTTCAGTAAAAAAAATCACTAAATTTTAGAATTTAAAGTACAGCATACATTAAACTATTCCCCCTTTTGACATCCCAAAAAGGAGGGAAACAAAACACAAATAAAAAGCATAATAGAAAGTAAAACACAACATAAGAAAAGCAAAACTATAAAAACAAAAATTGAAACTAGAAAAAACATAAAGAAAATTAGAAAAATGAGGGCCCCTGATCATCAGACGGAGGTGGTGGTGGTGGTGGCTACTGGAAGAAGGTGGAAAATATGGAGAACTGTGCCCCAAACTAGGCCATATCCTGGTCATGCTGCTGCTGTTGGTGTGCAACATAGGCATCAAACCAGGCCATGTCCTCAATGTGCTGCTACTGGTGGTGTGATACGAACATGTCGAAGCAGGTCTCCAATTGATAAAATCTCTCCACCAATTGATCCGACTGAGAGTGCTAGCGGAGAGGAACAAGTTCAGGAATAGGAGCGGGAGCGGGAGCCTCCTCCTCCTCTGCCCCCTCAGCTTTCCCATCCCCTGCGTGGAGATAAGTACTGTGAAGGGCATTAAAGGAATTGTTTGAGTAGAAAGGTGGTAGATGGTTGGGAGGAGTAGGATATTGAAGGTTGTATTTAGATTCTAGAATATTTGCAATGATGTGTCCTAGAGAAAGATTGGGCTTTCTTCTATGACCTGGATCTCTATTGTTAGTTAAATGCTCTATGTAGCAAAAGATCAGGTCTGTGGCATTAAACTCTCTATGGACCAGAAGGTAAAAGGTAGTAAGTGAAAGTAGTGGAGTGATGTGAACTTAGTCCCCAGCATGAACGTGTACGTTGGTGTGGTGAAGAAAGTGATTTGTAGTGGACCAGTCAAAGTCAAGATCGTAGACAAGGGTATGCAGCTTATCCCCAGTGATGGACAGCTGCAATAGTTCAGCACAATCCTAATATGTGATTTCGATAGGGCGTTGAATCACATAAGAGGTGAGAGTAGTGTAAGAAAAACTTATGCAGAGATTTGCATAAAATTCAAAAAGGAGTTCAAAACTGAAGGGGACTATGAGGGTGAGGATAAAGCAAAGAGAAGTTTGGGTAAAAAGATCCAGTACCGAATAGTAGAGATAGGCTAGTTTGATGGTTCGTGAGAGAGTAATGCCACACTCATTGTGATGATGATAAGCAGCCTGATCGTCTGCCTCCTTAAATTGAGGGTCCAGTGTGGCCCTCGAGGAGCTTCCAGAGGTTTATTGAACACATTTTTCTCCAGCCATAAGCAGGAAAAGAGCAAGAAACAGTAAGCAATCAGGGAGTAGAAGGAAGTGTGAAGAAAAAGGGCTGAAATTTAGCTGTATTTAAAGAATTGGACGGATCATCCAGGCCGATCGCAGGATCATCCAAGATGATCCGGTGCAATTATTGTTAACAACCTGATTGGTCAAAAAGACGGTCCGATCGTCCGGGCCGATCATGAAATTACTAGATGGACAAGAGGGGGGGGGGTGAATTGTGAAAACTTTATTGTAATAATTAAAACCTAAGCAGGAGTTCTAATTTTTTGGTGTATTTGTTTTTTAATTTTTAACATGAAAATTTAAAATAACTTCTAAGGCAATGGACAACAATAGAATCTTTTTCTTTCACAATTTTTCCAAGCAAATATTATGAAATAAAAATGCACGAAAAAAGAAAAACAGTAAGGAAAAAGCACACCGAGATTTTTATAGTGGTTCGGTCAAACCATGACCTACGTCCACTCCCCGGAGTCCTCCGCTCATGGAATTTCACTACCAACAATTTATTTTGAAATCAGAAGGCCTAACTTAGAAAAACATTTGGGTAAGAAAAAAGAGATCTAATCAAGACTTTGTTTCAGAAAAATATCTTATACAATAATATATCAAAGTAGTTTGTTACAATCACAAAATTTGAAATCAAGTCTTTAAAAATCTCAAGTGATACATGAAATCTTCTAAGTTTTAAGAGTTTGAAGAAGGGAAGATAGCTTGCCTTTGATGGGCTCATTTTATGCCTCTTGTCTATTGAATGGCGCACTTTGCATATCTTTTAATTGTATATATATATATATATATCAATTTGGAATCATTGTGCACATTTTGTTTTTTTTGGCATCATTGGCCATTTTTTTTCATTATTTTTGCAAGCTAGATTCTTTTACAAAGACTCTTAAATATCCTTATTTGTGAGTATATCTTCCATATATTAGAGAAGAAAAACCCACTCTCTAAAATAAGGAAGAATAATCCACAAAACAGAATCAAAAATCATGTGAGAGATTCATTTACAGGAAAATGAGAAATCTTGAAGTAACATAAAAACTTTGACTATTATTATATAAGTTAGATTACTGTAGCATGGTAGAAAAGATCTCAATTGCAAAATCTAATTATTAATTTGAGATAGGGTTTTGGATAGAAAAGAAATTTTTACCACCAAAATAGGTTAGAGAGAGGGACACAATCAACGATGTTTTTACCCTTTATTTAAGAGATGTAAAACATTAACTCCCAATTTTCAAAATAAAAAAATAGGGCATAAGATATCAATTTAGTAATGATTTGAAAAGGAAAAATAAAGCAAGACATATGAAGAACTAAAGTACCAAGAACAAAATAAAAAATAACTAGAAATAAACAACAAAAAAACTAGAAAAATGCAGCAAAGTAATCAGCATAAAAAACATCAGTAGAAATCAAGTTCATGTATTAATGTCAATCACACCCAATCTGGTCCTTAAAGTACTGAAAGTATCGAAGGCCACTAGTTTAGTAAAAATGTCAGCCAGTTGATTCTCAGTCGCCATATGATGTAACTCAATATCTCCCTTAGTCACATTATCTCTAATAAAGTGATGTCTAATGTCAATGTGCTTAGTCCTTGAATGTTGGATAGGATTCTTAGAAATACAGATGGCACTAGTATTGTCACAAAGAACAAATATGGTGCATACAGGTAATCCTAAACCCAGTACTAGCTATTTTAGCCAAAGGAATTGGGCCACACAACTTCCTAAAGTAATGTACTTAGCTTCAGTAGTGAAAAGAGCAACAGAGTTTTGCTTTCTGCTAGACCAGGAGACTAAATACTATCCTATGAATTAACAAGTTCAAAAATTGCTTTTTTTATCCACTTTACATCCTACAAAATTAGAATCAGAATATATAATAATCTCAAAGGAAGTGTTGTGCTTAGGGTACCAGATTCCTATATTTTGGGTCTCTTAAAGTTATCTAAGAATTCTCTTAACTGTAGTCAAATGGGATTCCTTAGGGTCAGCTTGAAATCTAGCACAAAGATAAATTCTAAATATTATATCAGGTAGGCTAGCAGTCAGATAAAGTAAAGATCCAATCATCCCTCTGTACTTCTTCTGATCTTAATTTCATTACTTTAAATTTCATCAATTGATCAATTTAATAAATAATAGTGATACTATGTTATTACCATTATTATTAAATTCCACAACTGTAGAAATGGGTCAAATACTTAAAATCGCCTCGGTTTATGCGTGATTCCCTCAATTTGCACGAGATCGCCTCGAAACTTGTGCCGATTTGCATGTGTGATTTCCATTGGGCAAAATTATAGTTGATCTTAGGTATTGTCGATGCTCCGGACGCAACAAACAAATTCTGTTTTGCGATGGATGTAATTTGGGCAACGTTGCGTGTTAATTTCTTTAATTTGCACGTCATTGCCTCGGGAAATATATTAATAGAGCTTACAAAATTCAAATAACAAAATAAAATATTTAAATATTTGATAATTGTGGTGTTAAAAATAAATCTTACCTGAAAGAAACTATTTCAAAATATCTCAAATTCTTGAGCAAACTATTTTGAATTTGATTTCAAGCAAAAAACAAGAATACAAATTAAATTAATAAAAGTTAAAACATTTAATCAATATACTTCTAAAATTACTATGACTCCGATGGAACTCAATTTATGGCAACATTGTAATCAAAATTTATGCATTGGTTTTAAAAATCAGATCGGATCGGCTGGTTTAACCAGAAATCGATCAGCCGGCCGGTCCGGTTACTTAATGAAAACTATTTATCACTCAAACCAGGGAAAAATCGGCTATTTTTCTGGTTGAAGCATAGAATCGCTTAACTTGGCTGTTTTAGAAGAATATCCTTGTTCTTTATTTATGTGAATCACTGCCATCCGTTGAAGATTGGATGAGTGAATTTTTTTAGGAAAATGTAATCCGTTAAACGAGTGCACTAAGAGGAGAAACACATGCTCAAATTTCTCTCCCAAAATACGTTTTATGTCTTTGTTCCTCTCCCGATACTCTATCCTAAGCTTTCGAAGGCTATCGCTCGTAGTGTCAAAGCCTCAAAGGTGTTTCTGAAATTCGTCAAATAGTTGTGTAAGACAGAAGATATGCTAAATCGTGCTTCTACATTCAATCCCTATTCTTATTTTATGCAACTTTCTTTTATTATGGATTACATAAATTCATGTTATAGGTGTAATGGGATAATGTATTTATTCATAGAATGGGGCTTTTATCAGAATAAGTTCTTTAATGTTGTCTACATTTGCTTTGTTGGACTTTGAAGCTGTTTTAAATGGTTTGTTCATTCATATTTGTGGCCTTGTGGGGAAAGGGAGACTAGACTTGTGCAATTTTTCATTGATAGGAAATTATTTATGCAATTTATCCAGCAACTTTATGCATCTATTGAACTCCCTTTCAACCATTCTTTGTTTTTTTTTTTTAAATATGTTTGAAGCTTGAACTGTTAAGACAATTAATTGAAAATTATTGTTTATTTTATCTTTGTTTCATAGATATGAGCTTCCATTATCTTCAAAAGTTTTTTTAGTATATATGCATCTTTATAATTTTTGTTTATTTTTTTCATGCTAAAGTGTTGCTATTAATTCTCATTTTGCCATCATATTTTTAGATTTCCACCCATTAAAGAAAAAAGACGAGAAGCTTTGGTGCAAAAATTATAATTACTATTTAGTATCATGAAAAAGAGCTCAATTGCTGAAACAGATTATATTTTTAATTTTAAAATCAATTGTATAAATTTTATGCTTCATAATTATTAACTCTACTTAATTTTTAACATATATTTTATATCATAACATCATTATAATATAATATTTTTAAATTTTTTTTAATAAAATTAATATTTGTTACATCATCCGATTCAACTATAACTCCAATCAAACAACAATTCTTTTATGGTGAGCCTCTTTTTTTGATTTATTGTCCGATCCAATTTAACAATATTAATTTAGGGCATTGAATTGTTCTAAAAAAAAAGCCAAGCAGTTTAATAATAAGATTAAGCAACCTTAAAATTGTACTAGGCAACATGAACACATAATTTTGAGAACCTCAAAAAAGTACTGTCTACTTTCTGTAAAACTTCACTAGTGATGCCCATGTCAACTGCCAATTTTGCCACACGAGCGAAGCCTATAGCTCAAGTGAGCTAATCAAGCCCACGAGGTTGAATCATCCAACCATTTTTTTCTTAATAAAAGAGTAAGTGATTCAATCCATTCAATTTTAGCCTTAATTTAGTAGACTAAAAAACGAAAACAGAACAAAACCCCCTTCTTTAATACATAAATAGATTTATGTGTACACATTCTAAGCAAAATATCAACAAAAAGAAAATGATCACATCAACCACTCGAAAAAATATGATTCAAGTCATTAACCGGTGGCTCTCCGCCACAATAGATTCCCGTCGTCAGCCGACATCCAAACCAATCCGATATTCCTTTTCAACCCGAACCCTTCAGATTCCCAGCTCCCGATGGTTCATGTTTCATTACATTTCAGCTAAGCTAAATCACATTATTTTCCCTTTCATTGATTTCCACAAAAATTTCTCCTACAAAATATATTTAATAAATCTAATTCTATATCAAATTTTGGTTTAAAACGAAGTAAATTTTCTACCTACATGTTTATTCTAAGAAACACAAATTCATAATATTTTTACTAAAAAAAAAAGTAACTTACACAACGTTTATGACAGTATTCAATATGCAAAACAAATGAATTAAAACTGGAAATAATTTTAATATACAACTTAAATAAAAAAAATTATAATATATTAAGAACCCGTGGCACAATGAATCTTTCCTGATTTAACGCTGTCAGAAGCTTCTCAGATAATTTTTTTCATCTGTATAGTTTGCTGGCATCACAAGGCAATATGCCAAACGGGTGTAGCCATCAAGCACTCACTTAGCAAGCAAACCTCATTTACATTAGTTCCCTCATAACGACTAATGACGATTAGAAAGACTACATTTCAGCACATTTTAGTTACAAAATCCAGAAGCATTCATACATTAAAAAAAAAAATTGTTAAGATTAGGAGTTTGGATAGACGACGAGTAAAGTGTAGATAGATAGCTCGTAGTGACGGCACAGAGCTTTTCTAGTTTCCACGAGTCCGCAAGATGTCATTCTGAAATCTAAGACTTCCAAAATCATGACAGGAACTAAGCATGAAGGACTGAGAAATTAAATTTTAAGACTGTTAAACTTGCATTTATCTGGTCAAGCTTTGGTGAAGTAAGCAGATGATAATTCTCTCTAAATCGTTAAATGATCAGTTTAACCAAAATCTTGAGGCTGACAAATCACGGACAGCAGTACCACCATTGGCGACTTTTTGAAGCCGAGAAGAAAATTCATTTGCCTGAAAAAGGTTCCATAAGGAAATCATTTGGGATAATGCACATCTATCATATCAACAAGACAATAATACATATTCAAACTACAAAAGAATTTGCAATTGCAAGTACCAAACAAGCTCCAAAATAAACACCCAAAAAGCAGACATCGGGATCCGAGGGAAAATTTTTGGGGACCAGCCACACCATTAAAGTGCATTTAACCCAATAGCAAATATTTTTCAAGATTATTTTTACATAATTATTTCTTTATATCTCTTCTCTTCTCCTCTCTTAATTTATCTCTTTGGAGTAATTTGCAGATACCAATAATTGATGTTTATTTATGCAGGGGAAGGAGTCCCGTATAAAATATACAAACTCAGGAAATCAACCCAGGTTATGCAATTCATATTTTTATGTTGTTTTCTTCTGTAATATATTTCACATAATTTATTACTTATCACTTTTTGTGCAATTTTTTATTTCATATATATCTAAATTTATTACTTACATAGTTCAATAGAAAGTTAATATGACATTCTTTAACATATTATTTGTATATTATATAAAAAAATCACTTTTAATTTTTATTTTTACTTTACACAATTTTTAAGTTTTGAAGCTTCTGTATGCCTCACGCCTTGAAGCTTACGCCTTGCCTCACAAAAGAAAACCAGCTTAACACCCAATTGCTCAGTTTTAAACTTTGATTCCGTGACATCTAGGTGCTTAGGGCTGCAAGAGAACCAAACGTTCGACGAGCTACTCGTTGTTCGGTTCGATTAAAGCTCGTTTGCGATCGTTTAATTAACTAAACAAACAAACTTGAACAATATTTTAAATACTCGATTCTTAAATAAACAAACTTGAACACTAATGTGTTCGGCTCATCTATGTTCGCGAACAGCATCATTTGAAGTTCGTGAACAAGCTCGACATTAAGCTCGATAAGAAGCTCGATTCGTGTTCGATTTTGAACTCGTTAATAAGCTCGATAAAATTAATTAATATTTGACTATATAATTAATAAATATAAATAATAATTACCTTTGTTACATAAGTAATTACTTTTATTATAAATGTGTTTGTTCATAGATATGTTCATGAACGTGTTTGTTTGATAGTTAAAAAAAATTCGTTAAATATGTTCGCGAACAAGCTCGATAAACACTAAACGAATGAACATGAACCGAACATGAACAGTCCTTAATTTAAACGAACCAAACATGAACACAAATGCTAAAGCTCGAACAAACATGAACCAAACATGAACAAGCTGATATTAAATGAACACAAACAAGAACACTCACATACTCGGCTCGGCTCGGTTCATTTACAGCCCTATAGGTGCTTGATTCCAATTAAATTTGCTAGCCATGAAGAACACATATGGTGTGAAGTCATTCCTATGGTTAGAATCCATATTTTTTCGAGTAAATCGTGTTGATAAAATGAAGATTACCTATAAGGATTATTACAACATTTAAGTATTTAATAATACTAGGAAAAGCTAAATATTTCCAATCAAATCATTATATGAGCAATTTGTCGGCTCCGAATATTTGTGCCCCAGCCTCTCCCTATTTTGGAAGATTAACAGAGATGTTATAAGTTTAAGTTAAATTTTCGGAAGGCATACTAAATTAAACGCTTACTTGTATACTTAATGATTTCCATCAATGCCTTACATATTCATAGAGATTTTAAACTCATATTAAAATATCATAGTGTAATTGACTTTATCATGATAACTGTCACATGGCCTAAATAATGATAAAATGAACCATGTGATTATATAATATGGTTTACATTAGCATTGTTTGATTGACATGGAATAAATATTAACCCTACAAATCATAATAAACTAAGATGAAACGAACAAAACATTAAGTATAATGTTCATAAAATCTTTGTTATTGGGTATAAATCTTTGTTATAATACCTTAAAACAAATATTTTAATAAGCTATGCTTGTCTGTTTGATGGATGAGATTTTCAATAACATACACATGTTAACACGATGACTATTTAGGCCTAAGTACATCGACGGTTGCATCTCCTGGTACTCTCATTAATTTGGTGAGAAACTTCCTACTATTCCAAGCTACCCGACTATGTAGCATAACATATATAAATAATTTGAGTCGTTTCTAGTGCATAAACCTAGGATGCACCGACACTCCATGAGAGAGAATGCAGCGTCGGACACGTATCGGATATAGGCACGCTCCTGACACTGCTAGGACGTGTCCAACAAAGAACCGTGCCAAATTAAAATAATATTTAAATTAAAACGGGCAAATGTGCGTGTTGTAACACTACAGAGCTAAAATTGGAAAATTATCTATTTATCATTTTAAGAATATACTAGAATTTATATAAGTCATCAATATAAACAATACAACAACAACATCAAGCCTTTATCCCACTACTTGGGGTCGGCTAAATGAATCCTTTTTCTCCATTGTGTCTTATTAAAAAAATAACTAATATCATATACATCAAGATATTTTACTATTCATTCACCAAAATATCATTTACACTAGCTAAGAGATCACTACAATCATTAATCTATCATAAAATCCTGACTACAAAAGAATAAAAAAAAATACAAAAAAAAAAAAAAAAAAAAACATAATATCTTCTTACAATCTCACCTCCAATTGGTCATGACATATTCCTTGATCTGAAATCATTAAAAATCTATATAATGAGCTCAAAAATCCAACAATAATTCAAAACTCACTAAAACTTTCAATGCAAGGACTAAGAATTAATATGAAATACTCAGTCTAATATAATCAATAGCAGTCAATATAATTAAAAACCAAATATTATCAATAAAAATTAAAATAATCAATAATAAAAGTAGGGAACCACTACAATGAATCAAAAAATTAATAATTGGTATAAAATTTAATAAATTAGTAAAATAACGGTGCAAAAAATAATTCATAAATCGCTAAAGGAATTTATATTATATATTCATATGCATCATCTGTTTATATATTATCAATGCATCCAATATTGTCAATGATATTAATGTATCTGTTAATATCATTAGTACTATAAATATATGATTTAGCAAGGGAGAACATACGACTTTAATGTGATATTTTTAACATCTTTTACCCCAACTGAATCCAAATTGGTCATCAGTCATATCAATTATCACTTATCCAATTAATCAATTATCATTACATGTGGCTTCATTAAATCAATAAAGAGTCATCACTCTCTTCCAATCAGCATAATCAATCATCTATTACAGACTAAAACCGGGATAGCACCACAAATCAGCTTTCAATAAAAGCCCATCGGACCACCCTCCTGGGCATGATATTATGTTTTAATAGTCAACCATTTTATAGTGTTAACAGCCAGCCTTTCTTGCTTATGCAAATGTCACAATTAAAATACGGTAGTAAATAATCAATTATGTTCAATACAAGAAAATTTATATAATAATCAAAATTAAAAGCATTGAAAATTAAAATGAGATTTAAGTTCCTTACAACAAATAGAAGAAATATCTGAACAAAATTGATGGATGAAAAAACACCAAACAACATTCTCTCTTCTTCGACAAGACACGATGCTGAAATTGAGATTTTTCATTTTAAAAAATCATTTCAAAAAAATCAAATTATTACACGAGTCCTAATATTTGATAATTAAATTTATTTAAATTATAAATTTATATATTTTCATAAATTTTTAATTAAATAAAAGGTGTTTAGGGACCATTCGAATTGTATATCCATGAATATGTGCACGACTTCCTGTAAGCCTTAGGGTTTCACTTTACACCATCGCTCACCCTCATCTTCTTCGTTCACGCGACCAGGTGAGCCGATCGAGCGAAGAGAGCACACGATTGAAGCCCGAAACCTCCTCATTTTCTCGTCTTCTTCATTAGTCCTCTTCGACTCTTCATCATTTTTGCGACGAGGCGAACCCAGCTGAGCAGGCTACAGCTCTATTTTAAGCTAGGTACGTCTGACTACACCTGTTTTATCGCCGTTCTCTTCACTCATTCATCTTCACCATTTTTGGCAATTACGAAGGGCATTGAAGGGTTTCGACTCTTGTGTTTGCACTGTTGAAGCCAAAGGAGGGGGAGTGAGAAAGATACGTTCGATTAGAGAATAAATTGTCAGCTTCTTTATTTCCGTAAGCAAGTGAGCAAACTATACCTTACCAATTAATTTGATTTTTTTTTGTTTTCACTTTTTCTCTAAAAAATATGCCATATTTTTTTGAAATTGCCGGCTTTATGTGTATATCTATTTTCAACTCTTCGTGTATTCTTATGAAAATTTGAGAGCATGACATTCCTATTTGGGTAAAGTTTCAACTTGTGAATATCTTAATCTCAAAATCACAAAAAATTTATTTTAGTTCTCTTTTTTGTATGCAAGTTCTACAAATATAATTTCAATTTAAGAGATCAATTGGTGCTCTAACGAATAGGTTAGATTAGGTATTGAGTTTTAGTCTAAGCAAAAGTGTATATTTGAATGTTGTAGCATTAATCTATTCATATTTTGTATTGAGTTTTAGTTCTCTTTTTTGTAGCACGAATCATATTATTCCTTTAAATGAGTAGCTGAAGTTTGATGTTATACTAAATAATTTTTTGCTTATATCTTTATGGTTGATATTTTATACTAGACATTTCATATTATAAGAAAGACAAGTAAATATGACATTGATTTATTATTATTTTCCATTTATAATATGATGTTATATCAATTTATATACACTATTTAAAAATTATAATGTCGTGTTCAAGTCATACCCGTGTCCTATATTTTTCTGATGGTTGTGTGCCGTGTTTGTGTCGTGTCCGTATCACCATGTCCATGTCCGTGCATCATAGGTATAAACAACTATGATATGCATGCTGGTCAAAAATTTAGAATTCAACGCGATACTTGATATTTTGCACATAATTTGAATAATTTTATTGCATTGTAATCACCATTAAACTATTTTCATGTTGATAATTGTTGGAGGATGATGGAGATTGAGAATGGGTAAATACCACAATGACAAAACAAGTAAGAAAGTAAAACCAATGAAAAAGTAAAGGACACCAGGATTTAACATGTGAAACCGCAAAATAGAGAAAAAAATCGTGGAGCAAACCAAGAAATCCACTATGAAAATTGAGAGAAATAAGTACAGATATCTCTTCTCTATCACTCTCTCATTGCTTCTCTTCTCACATGCACTGTTCTCACACTTGCCCTAACTAAAAATGAGAAAAAAAAAATCATCTGGTCCATCTCGTAATGCTATGGAGCCAGTTTGAAGCGTTGGGAGCTTGCGTAGGCAGCACCGTGGCACTCGGGTATGCAAAACACCCGAACCCAAATAGGGGGTAAACCCCTCGCACCCCCAATGTACAAGACAAACTTTAAGGTCCGAGACAACATAATAACTAGATTGATCAACACAATCAGATTCCACACATAACCATCTGCCACTTGGAATTGATTGTAATCAATCCTTCTCCAAATATGTAACACCAATAATCAGAGTACTGGTAGTGTGGCTCACCCCTGCTCTCATCCTCAATGAAGACCAACTAAAGCTACACATAGCTTTAGTTTTTCAACTGTCACCGTCTTCGCAGCATGTCTGCAGGATTCTCAGTCGTATGTATTTTCTCCAAAGGTAATTGACCATCTTCCAAAAGCGACCTGATGAAATGATACCGAAGTTGGATGTGCTCCGTCCTAGCAAGGAATGCAGCAATCTTGGCTAGATGTATAACACTCATATAGTCACTATGTAGCTTCCCATTCCTATGCCCCTTAACAAGTTCTATCAAGAAACTTTACAACCAAATCATCTCCTTGCTAGCCTCTGTGATAGCAATGTACTACGCTTCTATGGTTGAGAGTGCAATAATCTTTTATAACTTGAAACCCCAACTGACTGCAGACTTTCTCAAAGTGAAGATATAATCATTTGTGCTTCCCATGCCATCAAGATCACCAACAAGGTCAGTATTTACATAACCCTGAAGATCAATGCCAGCACCACCAAAGCAAAGAGCTTTGTTGATTGATCCTCTCAAGTTTCTAAGAGTCCACTTAATCGTCTCCCAATGAAGTTTGTCTAGATTTCTCATAAATTTGCTTACTACACCCACTGCAATATGCTATATCAGATTTTGTGCATATCATAACATACATCAAACTTCCAACTGCTAAAGCATATGGAGTCTTCTTCATCTGTTCTTCCTCTGCTTTAGATTTAGGAGATTGATCCTTGGATAACTGAAAGTGACTACCCAAGGGAGTGCAAACTGGCTTTGCCTCACTCATGTTGAATCTCCAAAGCATGTTCAACATACTCTACCTGAGACAACTTCAACATACCTAAACTTTTATCTCTATTGATTCTCATACCCAGAATTTTATTTGCTAGACCCACATCTTTCTTTTCAAATTCCTTTGATAATTGTTCTTGAGATATTTTATTTTCTCCATATTTGACCCTGCAACCAGCATGTCATCCACATACAAAAGCAGAATAATATAATAATTATCAAAATATTTGAAAAAATAACGGTGGTATGCTGATGCATGCAAATTTCATTCTTAATTTTTATTTTGAATTATATTGTAATTTGAATTTTATGTGTTTTTTGTTTTATTTTTTTTCTACCCTATGATGGAAGGCAAACAATGATGTTGTGTAGGTTGTGCTCTTGGACATGCATTGCCTTAGGTGTGCTAGTTTCTTTGATGCCATGGTTTGTGGGTTGACTTGGGTTTGACCCGTTTATTGGGTGTGGCTTGGTTGTTTCGGGTAGGTAGGTTTGAGTAATGATGGCTGTTGAGCTTTTGTTTCCCTTTTCAGTTTATTATTTCTGTTGTTCGGGTTCACTTTTCCTATTTTGGCCCATCGTTTCCTCTGCCTGCCCGATTCCTTCCCCCAGGCGTTGTCCGTTCGTTGGCTGTCCAGTGGCCCCTTCGTGTGCTGCTCCATCCGGCTATCTATTGGCCTTTTGCCTCCCCTTTTCCGATTGGATTGAGTTGGCGGCTGTTTGGGCTGTTTAGCTCCCTCTTTTCTCCTATAAATAGAGATTGTTTTGAGGCATTTGAGAGCTGATTTTGGTGAGTGAAAATTACTTAAACATGAAGGTTTTCTTTTTAGATAGCTTACTAGCTTTATCCACTTTCTATTTTCCTCTCTTTGACTTCTCGGGCTTCTTACCTACTCTCCACAAATTTCCATCCCACTTGCATCTTTCTTCTCAAGCTTTTGAAGGTGTTAGTTGACCGGTTTGGTAGCATTTTCCATGGGATTTTGTGTTGGACGTTGGCCCAAGTTGCTGTGGTGGACCTCTAGTTTACATGTCTTTGAGCACTAATCTTTTCCTACTATTTCGATGCATGTGAGGTGACCACTAGTTGGTTGTTCTGAGAGTAATTTTTTTTTTAGTTTTCATTTTTTGTCTAACTTCCATTTGTTTTAAGATTTGCTTGGTGTTGGCTTACTATAATTTGAATTGAGAAAAGTTCTTCTTGCCTTAGTGTTCTCCTTTGGCTTTTTCAATCTATTTATCTGCATCAAGTTTGGTATCAGAGCCTAGGTTAGTATATCCTAGGTTGGTGTTTGAGTTTTTTCTTGAAACAAAATGACTAATCAAAACAACCAAGGGGATTGGCATTAAATAATGCAACAATTTGCAAACTTACAACAACAATTGAACAATATTGCAAACGCACTGGCAAATTTGAATGTCAACAATGCTAATGCTCAAAATTCTGAAGCTGAAGAAGAAATCCCTATAAATCAAAATAAACGTCATAGGAATTGGGATCATGGGATAAAAATTGACGTTCATGATTTTGAAGGAAAGTTACAACCTGAACAATTCATTGAATAGATAGTAAAAATAGAATAATTTTTTGAATGAAAATAAATCCCTGATAATAAAAAAGTTAAATTTGTTAGCTTAAAACTCGCATGTCAGACTTTAACTTGGTGGAAAAATCTTCAATATAATAGGCTAAGATGATGGAAGGATCAAATTCAAACCTAGGATAGGATGAAAGAAAAAATGAGGGAAAAATTTTTGCCTTCTGATCACTCACGAATTTTCTTCCAAGAATTTAACAATATTCGTCAAGGAAACCAAACAGCTGAAGAATACACTGAAACTTTTTATAAACTTCAATCCGAAACGATCTAGATGAATCTGAAGAACGAACTGTCACTAGATACATTAATGGGTTGAAATGGGCTATTCAATATCAATTAAGTCCACATCATGTAATCTAACTCGACGAAGCTTATCTAAGAAAAGCAACAACAAAGAAGTAATAATAAGGCATCCGCATCCAAAATTATTAAGCGTTGACCAACTAGGGGATTAAAATCCAATCTACACAATCTTTTATTGGAACATCTAATGTGCGAATAAAAACATCTGAAACTCAAACCTTAAATAAAGGAAAGGGATTGATGGGACCCAAACAGACTAAACCACCCAAGCTTATTGGACCATGTTACAAATGCGAGCTATACGGATATCTTTCAATTGCTTGTAGAAAAAAGAACCCTCCTAGAACAAATTACATTGAGAATGATGAGGAATTAGAAGTAGAGGAAGAAGAAAATGAAACTAAACCAAAAAAAGAATAAGGTAGAAAGAATTGACATAGAAGGCGACCAAGGCGACCAATTCTTAGTAACTGACGAGTCCTAACTACTAAAGTTGAAAATGGAGATAAATTACATAGGAGAAACATCTTTCGAACCACTTGCACTGTTGAAGGAAAACTCTACACTTTGATGATTGATAATAGTAGTTCCAGTAATTTTGTCTCACAACTAATGGTAGATAAACTTAATCTAAAAACAAAACCACTTGCTAAACCCTACAAAATCTCTTGGTTTAAAGGAGGTGAAGTTCCTTTCACGAAGCAATGCATTGTTAACATGTCAATTGGAAGTTCTTATAAAGATCATATTGTTTGTAACATCATGCCTCTTGAAGTCTATCATATTTTATTGGGTCGTCCCTGGCAAATTGATCATAAAACTATTCACAATGGGGAAAAGAACTCACTCTCTCTCTCAAAACAATAAGGAATTCACTATGTACCCTCAAAAGCACATTCCTGACCCACCTGCCAAGAATACCAAAACAACAAAAGCAAACACACATGAATTACTCCTTAACACGAATGAGCTAAAACAATCTGAGATAACATATTTGGTGTTAGGAAAAGAGTCTGAACAAACCACTCAAATTCCCAAAGTAATACGACCATTATTTGACGAGTTTTCTGACATAACCCCTAAAAAACTGTCAAAAGCTTTACCCCCAATGAGATATATCCAACACCACATTGACTTAATCCCTGAAGCAACATTATCTAATCTTCCTCATTATCGAATGAGTCTTCCTAAACATGAGAAACTACATAAGCAAGTGACTAAACAAGATAACCATGCATTGTGCCTACTTTGCTTACACAAAAAGGATGGAACCTGAAAAATGTGTGTGGATAGCCATGTCATAAACAAGATAACCATTAAATATAGGTTTCCTATACCTAGGCTTAATGATATGTTGAATATGCTTAGTGGTGCGAAAATCTTTTTTAAAATTGATTTGCGAAGTGGGTATCATCAAATTAGGATTAGACCTGCGATGAATGGAAAACAGAGTTCAAAACAAAAAAATGTATGTATGAATGGCTAGTCATGCCTTTTGGGTTATCTAATGCTCCTAGTACATTTATAAGAACGATAAATCATGTCTTAAGACCTTTCATAGGAAAATTTGTGGTTGTGTATTTTAACGATATCCTGATTTACAACACTCATCCTATTGAGCATCTTAAACATGTGAAGCAAATCCTACAAACTTTAAGAAAGCAAAAACTATACATCAATATGAAGAAATGTTCTTTCATGACTCAAAGCTTAACCTTTTTAGGATATATTGTGTCTGTTGAAGGAATTAAGGCTGACCCAGTTAAGATTGAAGCGATCCAAAGCTGGCCGAACCCAAAGAATATCAGTGAGGTAAGAGGATTTCACGGCCTAGCATCTTTTTATCGTAGGTTCATAAAAAAATTCAGCACTTTAATTGCACTTATCACTGACTTGAAAAAAAGGAATTGTAAATGGACACCTGAAGCTGAACAAGCCTTCCAATTAATCAAAGCAAAAATGAATCAAGCTTCCATTCTTAGTTTACCAGACTTAGATAAAATCTTTGAAGTTGACTACGATGTTTCACACATTGGGATAGAAGCTATGCTTAGCCAGGAAGGTAAACCCATTGCATATTTTAGTGAAAAAATTAAACGATTCTCGGTCTAGATATTCAACATACGATTTGGAATTTTCTGCAATCGTCCTAGCTTTGAAATTTTGGAGATGTTATCTTATTCAGAGAGTTTGTTTTAAACACTGATCATGAAGCCCTGTGATAATTAGGTTCCCAAAAGAATTTAAACAAAATACATCCTAAGTGGATTTCTTTTCTGCAAGAATATTCCTTTCATATTAAACATAAAACTAGAGTGTTAAATAAAGTGGTTGACGCTTTAAGTAGACAATCTTATCTTTTGGTAACTATGTACCCAACCATAACATCCTTTGATTTCTTAAAATAAACTTATGCTAATGATCCAGACTTTAAAGATATTTGAGAATACTATCTCATATCAGGAACTGATCAATTTGCCCAGCTTATCATTCAACAAGGATTTTTGTTCAAAGGTACGAAGCTCTGTATCACAAAAAATTCTTTGCGAGAACAATTTGTGCAAGAACTTCATAGCGAGGGTCTAAGTGGGCATTTTGGCCAAGGGAAGACTATTGCTTTAGTTGAGGAGAAATATTTCTAGCCCCACATGAGAAAACAAATTGCTAAACATATAAAACAATGTAAAATATATCAATCTTTTAAAGGAATAACTCAGAACACTAGCTTACATACTCCCCTTCCAGTTCCAAATAAACCCTGGGAAGATATCTCTATAAATTTTGTTTTAGGGTTGCCTGTTACTGCACTAAATTTTGATTATGTGTTTGTTATTGTTGACCGATTTAGTAAAACGATACATTTCATTCCATGTAAAAACCCTTCTGATGCTTCACATGTTGCTAATATGTTTTTTAAAGAAATTGTGCATCTTCATTGCATATTCCGAACATTTACATCTGATAGGGACACTAGATTTTTAAGCCATTTTTGGAGAACACTTTGGGCTAAGTTGGGAAATACTCTTCAATTTAGTAGTGCTTATCACCCACAAACCGATGGACAAACTGAAGTTGTCAACCGAAATTCAGGGAATTTACTTAGATGTATTGCTGGAGAAAAACCTTCCAAATGGGATTTGATTCTACCCCAAGCTGAGTTTGCTTATAACAATTCTGTTAATCGATCCACTGGAAAAACCTCTTTTGAAATTATTTATGGCCAGTCTATTCCTCACATTTTGGATAGAAGTTGTTTACCCTTACCTAACAAAATCAGCGCTGAAGCCACAGAAACTGTTAATCACTTAAATCAACCTAACAAGTCCTCAAAAAGCTCCATATGGCAAATGTTAAATACAAATCTGCCACTGACAAACACCGAAGAGAGTGTTATTTCAAAGAGGGAGACTTAGTTATGGCCTATTTTCGTCGTCAGTGTTTTCCTGTTGGTACTTTTGGCAAGCAAAGCCGGAAGAAATTTGGACCTTTTTGTATACGGTGAAAATTGGGCACAAATGCCTACCTTATGGATCTTCCTATCTCTGTTGGAACTTCTCCTATATTTAATGTTGCTGACCTTATTTTGTATGAAGGAAATCTAGCTGATTTTGTGGATGTAGAGACAGTACCAGTCACCAGTTCCATTTTGAGTAAGGATGATCAGATTGAAGATGTTTTAGATACCAGTACTACTCAGACCAGACATGGAGAGCACAAATGATTCCTGGTTAAATGGAGTGATCATCCGTTGACTGATTGCACCTTGGAAGGATGCGATTGAGCTAAAAAATCGTCATCCTGATCTCTATCAAAGAGTTGAAGCATTCTCATCAGGAGTGAGATTCTCCCACTATGGAGGAATTGATGCATGCAAATTTCATTTTTAATTTTTATTTTGAACTATATTGTAATTTGAACTTTATGTTTTTTTTTACCCTATGATGGAAGCAACCAATGATCATGTGTAGGTTGTACTCTTGGACATGCATTGCCTTTGGTGTGCTAGTTTCATTGGTGCCATGGTTTATAGGCTGATTTGGGTTTGACCCAAGTTTCTTGGGTGTGGCTTGGTTGTTTCGGGTATGGCAGGTTTGAGTAACGCTGGCTGTTGAGCTTCTGTTGCATTTTTCAGCTCATTATCCCTGTTGTTTGAGTTCATTTTCCCTGTTTTGGCCCTTAGTTTCCTCTGCGTGCCGGGTTCCTTCCCTCTGGCGCTATCCTTTCGTTGGTTGTGTCCCGCGGCCCCAATATGTGATGTTCCATTCGGATGCCTGTTGGCCTTTCACCTCCCCTTTTCCGATTGGATTGAGTTGGCAGCTGTTTGGGCTATTAAGCTCCCTCTCTTCTCCTATAAATAAATGTTGTTTTGAGGCAATTGAGAGCTGATTTTGGTGAGTGAAAATTATTTAAACTTGAGGGTTTTCTTCTTTGATAGCTTGAGAGCTTTATCCACTTTTTCTTCTCCTCTCTTTGACTTCGTCTCAGGCTTCTTACCTACTCTCCACAAGTTTCCACCTCACTTGTATCTTTCTTCTCAAGCTTTTGAAGGTGTTAGTTGGCCAGTTTGGTAGAACTTGCCGGAGGAGTTTGTGGTGGACGTTGACCCAAGTTGTTGTGGTGGACCTCTAGTTTGCATGTCTTTGAGCACTAATATTTTCCTACTATTTCGATGCATGTGAGGTGACCACTAGTTGGTTGTTTTGAGGGTAGTTCTTTTTAGTTTTCATTTTTTGTCTAACTTCCGTTTGTTTTAAGATTTGTTTGGTGTTGACTTATTATAATTTGAATTGAGAAAATTTCTTCTTGCCTTAGTATTCTCCTTTGGCTTTTTTAATCTATTTGTCTGTATCCTATGCCTGGCACTTCGTATACCTATTATTTGACATAAACCTATCATTTCTCTTGTATCACTGTCTTAGTGCTTGCTTCACACCATATAAGCTACTACTGAGCCTACACACCAGCTCTTCATTACTTATGACCATATACCCCTGTAACTGAGCATGTATCAAAATGTCACAGTATTGTATAACGGTAGACAACAGAAAATCCAACTAAGTAAAAATGTATATTTTCATAAAATTACCAAATTATCAGGGATTGTGTAAAACAATGTTTTAAGACATTTGTTATACTGCAATACTATTTTTTCAACATCCTGATAATTTTCTATTAACTAAAAACCAAGTAAAATTCAAAACCCCCGGTGAAAATTTTTCATACAATATTCAAAATGTGCATAATCGTACTCTCTACAACATATAAAAAGTTACGCGAAAAAAGTTTTACCGGTGCAAAGCCCTGTTTTTCACTAACGGATACAAAATTTTAGTCGAAATATTTTGTCAAAACTTGCACCTTTTTTTAAAATTGAGATAGGCATAATGTGTCTTACCTCGAGACAAATAACATTCCCAACTACGTCGACGGACGAAAACGGCCCGAAGTTGCCCAAAACCCGATTTTCCTCCTCCTACTTCTCTTTCTCTAAGTTTCTCTAAAACCGATCTCTGTTTGGATATTCACGAAAAACGAAATAGTGAACTGGCATTAATAAAGTCTAATTTCTTTAGATATTTTATTTTTTTATTATTAAATAATATATAATAATAGTATTATAATTAATTTTCAATAGAAAATTCATAGAATTTTTTTATGGATTCTAAAAATTACAGAAAAATATTCATAAATTAACAAATTTTATTTAGAAAATTATGGTGCAATCGGTTTGTAAAATGGACATCTAATGGTCCCAAAACTCCTATTTGTACCCATATGTGCGGATTTCTTAAGAAAATTCGACAATGCCCAAAAATTATGAAAAATTTAGGGAAGCTAAAACACGACATTATAAATGTTATGGAGAAGACGGATTGTGATTTGGACTTATCTAGATTAACCAAAAAAAATCTTGAAAGTTTAAAGGGTTTCACACCTAGCCTTGTAACGCTTACTACCATCAGGTTCTTTTAAACCCACTTCTTCTGCAATGTTTTCTTGTCATATGGTAGCTCTATTATCATTACCCGGCCCAAATGCTCAACTTAACGAGGCGGAAACTAAAATTCGGACTGTATTAACATAAAATCTCTCAAATCAACTGAAGAGCCACTATAACAAAGATATTCCATAAAATTTATTAACTTCAATTTTCAGAGCTAACAATTACAACTATCATAATTTACATGTTTTCATTGTTACGTCGACTCCTATGAAAAAATTCTTCCCTTCCAACCATTTCTAATCTCTGAGAAGTTACCAGAAACAAAATTTAATGGAATGAGTTCACAAGGTAAACTCAGTGGGTAACTGTTAAAAACAATTGATATGAAATAAAATATATAATACATATAACATTTAATATATATTTTATTTGTTTCCCTTCCTTATCTTTATTTCATTCATTTCAGTCATTTATGCATATCATATCACATTTTTTATAACATTTATAAAGCTTTGATATTTAGTCTTTTTCCTATTTTATTTGTACATGAACACCGTCTAAATTTAACAAAGGTACAACCATTTTCATTTTCATTTTTCTTTTCCTTTTCTATAACCTTTTACTTTTCTATAACCTTTTCTTTTTTACGTGCACAGGTATGTTGCTTCCTGAGCCAGTACCATACGGGGTGAACTCTTGTAAGTTTGGCATGCATTTCATTTTCCCTTTATCATTTATTTTGAATTTCATTTATATAACATTCATTCGTATGTATACTTTTTAAAAATATAAGAGTATCATATATATGCATAACTACTTTCTAATTTTTTTCCATTTCTTTTACTTTCTTTCACATATTCATGTCATCTCTATATACTTTATAAGGATAATCGAATACATTTGATATTTACATAACTTTATTCTTAATAGCCTCAAAATAAACAAAGCAATTATATAAATCTTTCTTTCTAATAGCCTCAAAATGAGCAAAGCAATTATATAAATCTTTCTTTTAATATGAAAATGGAATAAATAATTAAAATTTAAATAACTGTAATTACCCACTTTATTTTCCTCTTCCAATATTCGTCCAGTTTTATAAACCTTTAATTGTTCACACGAATATAATAATTTAATTAATATTAAATATCAATTAAATATATCAATAGGCATTTAATTACTTCTACAAAACTTACCTCACAAGATTTCCTTTCTTGTTTAATTCCTTGAAGAACCCAACTTCTACAACTTGTTCTCTCCCTTTCTAAAATCCCTAAATCCATACAAAATAACTTTCATGAAAAAGTGTTTAAATAACAAAATTTAAATAAAGTTATACAATAGATAATTCACTTACAATGAGAATTTTCTCAAAATCCCTAAATCCTTCTCTCTCCCAAAATCCTTTCTCTTTGCTTCAATCCCTTCCTTTTCCCTTTATGAAAATATCATTGATTTTAAATGATGTAAATGATAAAATTTATAAGTAAAATGAAAAGAAATTTCAACAAACATTCTTCCATCTTTCCCTTGATCGTTCCTCTCGTTCTTCCTAATCTCCACTTCTTTAGCGATAGTAATGAAGAGTTGATGATTCCTATCTCCAAAGACGATGTATTGCTAAAAAAGGTAAAAAAAAAGTTCTCCAAAAACTTCCACAAGCGAGTTCAGTCGTTCCTATCATGTTCCGCCCTTTTTGTTCGCCCGCTCTTGTCCGTTGTTAATAAAAAAGGTGGTCGGTCGGTTCAATTGAACCCGCCGGATGAACCGGTGTTAACATCTGTCAACTCCCAAGTCTGATTCAATTCAAGTGAATGCATCTCGTCATCCATGACTTACTCCAACTTCTTTGAATCATCAACTTGAATGGCTTTATCATAACACTATGGTTCACCACTATCTGTCAGCAATAGATAATACAAAGAAGGAGAATACCTTTATATTGGCCTTGAGATTCTGTTATATCTCCTAATTTCAATAGTAAGAGTTTGAGGTACTCTCTGTGCTTTATCAGCTTTATCTTCTTGATCATCATCATTCTCGTATTCAACATATTTAAAAGAATCTTCAAGAGTCTCATTTTTATCCTTGTGATGAACTTTTAATTCTAATAATCTTAAAATTTGTAGTCAAATTCATCTAAGCCATATCCAATGAATGTACACTTGATATATTTTGAATCAACCTTACTTCTAGATCCTGCATCAATATGAACATAGGATGAATAACCAAAACTTTGATGTGGGATATACTAACCTCCTTTCCACTCCAAGCTTCCTCAAGTAACCCCTCATTCAAAAGAAATAAAGGATCACAATTGATCAAATAAACTGTACTATTCACTACCTCTTCCTAGAACTGCTTGGGTAAACCAGCATGTAACCTCATGCTCCTAGCACGTTCAATGATAATTCTATTCATGCGCTCTACAACACCATTTTGTTGTGGTGTTCTTGGAACAGTTAATTTATGCTTGATCCTATTCAAAGCACAATACTCATTGAACTTTTTATCACGATAATCGCAATCATTATTTGATCCGAGACACTTGAACTTCAAACATATCTCAAGCTCAACCATGGTCTTCCACTTCTTAAAGGAATCACACATCTGACTTATGTTTTAAGTACACTCATACCTTCCTACTGTGATCATCAATAAATGTGACAAACTACAAAGATTCTCCTATAAAAGTAATTGGAGCAAGATCCCATACATTAGTATGCACTAACTCCAACTTCTTTGAGTTGACCTTTGAACCAGTATTCGAAAAACTCACCCTATGTAGCTTGTCATATTGAATCTTCACAAAAATCTAAACATATAGATTTTAAATCATGAAGCTTTTCTCTGGGAAGAATTGAATGCATACCTTTCATAATACTATGACCAACCTCCAATGTCAAAAACCTCCATCAAAATATAAATCTGCTGCTCCAAAAGAATATGCTCTTCTATTGATAACATACATGGTGCCATCGCCACAAACTATAATCATAGCACATTTTGTCACCTTCCACATATCTCTAGTGAATGATGTCACATGGTATGAGTTTGCAAGCTAACTCATAGAAATCAAACTCCTCTTCAGACAAGGATCATGCCTAACATTCTTAAGTCTCCAAATTTACATATCAGACATTCTGACATCAACATCTCCCCATCCAACAATATTGCAGGACTTGTTGTCCCCGAGATACACTTTACCCAAATCGCCTTGGGTATAGTTCTTGAATGATTCCTTGTTAGAACTTGCTTGAAAAGAACCACCTGAATTTACCAGCCAAGATTCAAAATTGTCCGGAGATAAAATCAAAGAATATGACTGACATCCTTCTGCAGATACATTTGCAAATTAATTTTTATCATGATCTCCACCAATAGCCTTCTTTGAAACTGTACAATCCTTCAAGTGAGTCTTCTTTACACAGCTCCAGCACACAACGTTACCTCTACCAAGAGTAGACTTCCCTCTCTTGGATTTACATATCCCTCTACTAGGATGTCTCTCTAAAACCTCTTGCTTCAACATGTAGAGTAGAATTTGAAGATTCATCGTTCGCCCTCCTACGAACCTCTTCATTGAGAACTAACCCCATAATGTCCTCAAAGTTCATCTTTGAACTTCCCAAAGAGTTACAGCAGTAACAAGCCCATCCCAGCTTTCTGACAATTAAGATGACAACAACAATGCCCTTACCTCATCATCAAATTTTATGCCAATTGAACACAATTGACTCTTCACAGTGTTCAGATTATTCAGGTATTCCACCATTGGCGTCATGTCCAACATTTTCATATTGAATAACTTCTTCATCATGACTATTTTGCTTGAGGCCGATGGCTTCTCAAACATCTTGGTCAATGCCGCTCTTGGTCAATGCAGCTTGGCCAAGAGATCAACTGTGGTCTTCTCATTTACAATGTTGAAGGCAACATATGAGGGAAGTAAAAGTCGTATGAAAACTAGTGCAGTCCGATTAAGAACCTCCCATTCCTCCATAGTCATAGAATACGGCTTCTTGATGATTACTTCCAACGGTAAATACAGCTTCTGATACATCAAACTCTTCAATTTGCATCCTCCAGAATGTGAAGGTCGAACCAATAAACTTTTCAATCTTGTACCTTGCTTCTTCTGCCATTACTCCCACTCGATCTGAGAAACCTCGCTCTAATACCAGTTGTTGGGGATGATGGAGATTGAGTAAACACCACAATAACAAAACAAGCAAGAAAGTAAAAGCAACATAAAAGTAAAGGACAACATGATTTAACATGGAAAACCCCAAAATAGGGAAAAACCCACAAAACCACACCAAGAAATTCACTATGAAAATTAAAAAAATAAGTACATATTTTTATTCTCTCCCACTCTCCTTGCCTCTCCTCTCACATGCACTGTTCTCACACTTGCCCTAACTAAAAATACAAGAGAAAACCAAGTAAATAAACTCCAAGGGACACAACTGATGTAGAACTAGATGCATATGTAAATATCCAATATTGAAATCAAACGCCTTAGATTAGAACAACAATAATTATTCCAACTTTAAAAGATTTAAACATAGATTAAATACAAGAAGAGGGGTGATGTAGCTCAAGCCAAATTACACAACAATCATTTAGGATCATAATATTAACCAATGCAATCAAGCTTAGCATAACATGGAGGATTTCAAAGGAAATCCCTAAATTAACATTTAGACTAGACACTATTTGGATCCACTCACATACTCTTAATAAGTCGGCTTGCGGAGAAAATTTGCACAATCTTATGATGCCACAGTTGAGAGGGATTGAGAAGGAATAAGGTTTGGAGAGAGTTCACCTTCGTCGAAACTCGGAAGAGAGTGGACGGCAAAATTTGAAGTGTTGGAATTTCGAGATAGCAAACGGGGATCTTCAGGGCAACAGGACAGCAAGGAAGACTAGCTGAAACTTCTAGATAGCAATCTGGAATCTCCCGAACAACAAGACAGCAAAGAGGAATGGATGAAATCTTTAGACAACAAAGAGGAATGGATGAAATCTTTAGACTGCTCTTGGACAACAAATTGGGTGAACGAGAGAGGTGGGACAGCAGCCTTGAAATTGACGAAATTCTGCAGGAGTCAATGTACAGGAAAAACAAAGTTGAGTGGTCGGCCAAGACTAAGGCCTCGTTTGATAAGGCTTTTTTTCTCCGTTTCCGTTTGAATATGCCGAAATCAATTAGTATTTACTGTTTGGAATCAAAGCTTAACAATAATTCCTTTTTAATAAACATCGTTTTTTCGGCGGTTACAAAATTCTTTTCGTATCTGCTTCTTCGGTCACAAAACGGAGTTTCGGAAACGAATTACTGATTTAAAATTGCTTTCAAGTATTAAATAATAAAATCTCAAAAGCAGAACTCCTAAACAAACAATTTAAAATTACTTTCAAGTATTAATAAGCACTTTTAAAAATATTAGTCAAACATATCTCATTATTGAAACTCCATTTTATTGAACGGCTTTTTCTCAACCTGCTTTTCTAAAACTCTTTTTTATGTAAGCATAAACCGAATCAAACGAAGCCTAAGTAAATAGGGCTATTTTGGTTCAGATTTTGGTTGTGGACTAGAAGAGATTCAATTCAAATTTCTGAAATTAAATTCAGATTTGATGATAGAGATAATTAGAGAACTTGATTTTAATTTCCATAAAATAAAAGAGCGAAAGAGGGAATAAGGGGAAAGGGGTGGCCAATTGGCTCCTTAATTGGAGCTCCCAATTGTGAAGGAAGCAATTAAAGAGATAGGAAGAGGGGGGCCGACCAAAAGGAGGGAAAAAGAAAATAGAGTCCTCATATGTTGAATGTGTCCACATACGGTGAATGTAGATTTAAAATCAAATCTTATTTAATTTCAAATTTGGAGGGGGGGGGTGGGGCTTTCCTAAAATAAGTTATATCATTTAGGAAAGAATTTAAATTTCAAATTTATTTGAATTTGAATTTAAAAACCTTCCAAATTAATAATGAAGTATTTTAGGAAAGTAGTAAATCTATGAGGGAATGGGGTGGCCGATGGCTAGGGTTTGGAAGTGAAGGTCGGCGGCTATGGGAGATGGTGGGACTTGGGCTAGGTGGGCTTAGGGTCGGCGGTGTTGGGGCTCAGAGCCGACGGTTTAGAGGGAGGAGAACGGTGGTAGCCGGCGGTTTGGAGGGGAGGGGGAACATGATGGCCAACGGCTTGGAGGGAAAAGAGGGGTGGCCTGCAATTTGGGGAGGAAGGAGATGGACCGTGAGCCCGGACGCTTCCTGCGGCTGACGGGTGATACGTTGCCCACACCTAGGGACTTCAACTCTCTCAAGATCTCTCAAGACTCATAAAGTCACAAGTGAAGAAAATACTTTCATAATAATCATCATCCGTCTCAAGAAGAGAAAAAGGGTATAAATAACCAAGTACAACAGTAAACATCAAAAGAAAAAAGTGCCCCTCAGGGTCACAAGAACCTACTCCCTCAAGTGAGGGTAAAATCGAAAACAATACAATAATAAATAAAAATACAATTAATAACTCAGAAATAAAGGGATGCAATCGTGGTCGTCGATTTCCGGCCTCGTCTCTGACAAACCCTCCACTGTCGGATGTCCTCATCAGCAACCCTTCAGAAAATAGGAAAGAAAAATGCTCAATCCATCTTTCAACACTATGACGCCAGTTTGAAGAGATGCGACACTCAAGCCTCTGTCTTGCACCGTTGCAGCAGCCATATCTAGGCTACTGTGGCGCTCTGCTCTGTCGTTCAGCATTGGGGCACTCGAGAACATAACGTCGGGACGCTCAGGTACGCAGCGTCGGGACGTCGCAAGGAAAAAAATTTGACTGATGCAAAGCGCCCGAACCCGAGCAGGAGGTAAACCCCCCACACCCCCCAATGTACACGACAAGCTTTGAGGTCCGAAACAACAAAATAACCAGATTAATCAACACAATCAGATTCCACACATAACAATAATCTATCATGTATAATACATTAGTTATAATTGCTATAATAAATAATTAAATTGCACTTTCATTAATCATATTTAACATCAGATGGCTTATCATTTATGTTTTATTAAATATAAGGTATATATTGAGTTTGCATAGCAAACTCCCTTGTTGGTGATGTGCTCTTAACAGGTCCTACTAAGTTGATTGGTAGATCATCATCACAAAAGCATATATTCTTTGGGTTTACGGATCAATTAATTCAAAAGTTTCATTATTTCAAATTCATATATAGTAGGATTTGCTTAATTTCCTTTCATTGTTGTGGTTACCTCCCTTTTCATCAGTTTGATGTTTTAATTTTTCTTATGATATAGATTGTTAGTAATTCCATTAATTCAAAAAATATATCTTATGATTACAGATTTATACTTTACCTATTTGCATGTAAGAATCTTTCTTTGGAACACAAAATAGCTTCATTTGAACTTAGCACCTAGAGTTGGTCTCACAAGTTAAAGTTGAGCCACTTCAACATATCAGGCATTGTTTGAGGTGTGCCACCATTTGGAGCATAGATGAGATACCATGGGAGCTACAAACTGCATGAGCCAGTTGATCCAAGTTGAACTCCAAGCCTTTAGATCAATTATTAGAGAGTTTGAAAACAGGTGTACCAAAGTTTGGCCAGATACACTAAAGATAAAACCCAATTTCAGACCAAGAATTAAATCCTTTTAATATTTTTACATCATATATTTTTCAACTGATATGAAACTAAACCTAATATTCTCACATACTTTTATAAATCAAGTATAAACCAAGAATGTGATTTTCGCTAAAAATCAGTGGCAAAATGAACTTTCAATTCAAAATGCAATTCGTCATGAGATAAGGCTCTGATTACTCGTTTATAAAAAATATTTCAGCATTCATCCTAGCACAGAACATTGTTTAAAAAATAAAAATAAAAACATTGGTAAACACAGGCTACATAGGTGATGAATGCCTGCATATCATAATGTCAGAAAGCTTAATAATCATTTAGTTTCACTAATTCTGATCACATTAAGTTAGAAAAGTAACACTGATACCTAACACACAGTTTCCAATGAGAATAAAACTTCTCTGCCTGTCAGCTACCAGAACTATATTAGTAACTTTGTTTAATTTCCTTAGGATGAATGATAAATTCCCTTTAAGTATCACAAAATCATAGGAGTATATTGCAAGCAAGAAATTTTCCAAAACGTAACTTTAATATTTGCTGACCTTTTCGTCAATCCACATCAAGGAACTGAGCTGATTATTCAATATGCGGACAGCAGCATCAATAGGAGTCATGCTATCGCTCAAATCCATGCTCCCTCCCTACACAACGCAATAAATTGAAAGGCATTTAAAAAAAAAGTAGCACACTTTATTCTTCTGGAATATACCTGCTTGGAATTAAAAGCTTGGATTATTGTTTTAATTTGCTCAGCCATCCGCTCCATTTCCCTTACAATAAACTCTGCCTTCTCAAACCTGAGATTTAAAAAATCACTATGACCTACCGCCTACGATAGTTGAGATTAAATCGTATAATGAAAAACCCATGTATGTCATCAGGATCATTCAATGACACAAAAAGATTAAATAAACTTATTTAGCATTTATGTAGCCTTGGAAATCTATGCCTATAGGAACTTACATTGTATCTCTAGTAGAAGCAGCATCATCTTCAAGAAGCAAGCCCCGTTCTTCTTTATATATACGTTCAGCCTCTTCCTCCATGCTTTGCAAAGCCTTGTCAACCTTTAAAAGAAAGTAACATACGAGTAAAAGAAAGTTGAAAAAAGAGACAACAGAGGGCCATCTGCTACTGGAAGCAAAAAATAACAAAAAATTGCATAAGCAGACAAAAAAAATTAAGGCTTCATTTGAGACAACTTTCTTACTTCTTTCTAAAGCAATTTTTTAATACAAAAAAATTCTAGTTCAAGAAATTTTTGTATTGAAAAGCTGCTTTAAAAGTAGTAAGAAAGTGTCCAATTACTTGGGTTTGAGTTAGGTAGGTTCATATCAAGCTAATTAGAATAAACAGGTCATACTAAGTTAATAAGGTCATATTGATCCAAAAAATTGCATGCCCAATATAAAAAATGGGTTAGACAAGGCAATTTAGGATCCAATCAGATTTGGATCAAATATTTTAAGCCAAAAAATAAAAGCGTCAGGTTAATGTCAAAAAAGATTCGACAACATTCAACTTCTAGTCAAACTTGTACCCAACCCATCAACCCAAACTGCCACCCCTAATTACAATTAATCATCTCATGCTCATAAACATTTTCTATTTATGAGGGTGTACCGTTCCCCGTCCATATCCATTTAATATCTTATGTCCAATGATCGTCACAAATCCTTAAACATTCACTGCTCTTTATCAAATTGCCAACCCTGCTCTAGCCATATCCATCACTACATCATAAGGCTACTTTAATGAGCATTTATGTTGTTGTTTCAATCCCAACAAACCCACGTCGAACCCCCTTCCACTGATTGAAACATGTCAGTGATGAGTCCTATTTGTTCGTCATGATAGAGCATCAGATTATCTCACCATAGGACATCTCAAGCACCGCATCAACTCAGATCTCAAGCTCTTCGTAATTAATAGATGAATCTCCATTGTCACATCATCTCCATCGAGCCTTATAAATCGCAGAACTTGATTTCCTCAAACCTTTACACTCTACTTCACAAACTATTATGATTATACATTCTAGACTAAGATCCATTTTTGAGTCGTCGATATCATCTTGACCCTCTACTCATTATCGTTGTGAAATTCTCACTCCTAGCAATAATTCCTTTGCAATGGCAACCATGAACCTATCTGCAATAATCTGAATTTTTTTTAAATGAAAAATCTAAATTTCAGCGTCGTGTCTTACTGAAGAGGAGAGAGGGAAGAGAGGGAAGGTTGCTCGGGGCTTTTTCATCCGTCAATTTTGTTTGGAGATTTCTTTTATTTTTTGTTACTCAAATCTCATTTTAGTTTTCAATAATTTTGATTATTATATAAATTTTTTTACATTTAACAAATTGATTATTTCCTACTACATTTTGATTGTGGCATTTGCATAAGCAAGAAATGCTAGTTCTTAATACTATAAAATTGATTGGCAGTTAAAACATAATACCATGCGCAGTAGGGTGGGCCAACGGGCTTTCCTCCCGGTTGTAGCCTGTAACAAATGACCAATTACGATGATGACAGAGAATGGCGACTCTTTATTGAATTAAGGAAGCCACCTGTAATGATAATTGATTAATTGAATATGACAATTGATTAATTAGATAAGTGATAATTGATATAATTGATGACCAATTGAGAATCTGTTGGGATAAAAGATATTGAAAACGTCATATTAAAGTTGGATGTCTTGTCTTGCTAAATCATACATTGATGCATGCATATATTAATAACATTGATGATAATGATAGATATATTAACATCACTAACAGTATTGGATGGATTGATAATACATAAAATTATGATGCATGTGAATAAATATGATAGATTGCTTTAGTGATTTATGAATAATTTTTGCATATTTGTTTTACCGATTTATTGAATTTTATACAAATAATTGATTTTTAGATTCATTGTAATAATTCCCTACTTTTATTATTGATCACTTTGAGTTTTATTGATAATATTTGATCATAAACTACACTGATTGTTATTGATTATATTAGATTAAGGGTGTCAAAACGGGTCGACTGGTCGGTTGCGGATCGAACCCAAATTGATCTGGGTCTAAACTGGTCAACCCAAACCCGACCTGGTTTTACAAAAGGGTAGGGATATCCAACACAAACCCGACCAACACGGGTTACCAATTTGACCTGACTCGCATAGGTTATCAAGTTGACCCGACCTGACCCGTAAACCTATTTAATTCAAAACAAGCAAGTGCAACTGCGGTGTGCGCAATGGCTGTCAGCGACTCAACGGGCGACGGCAGTTGTGGACTCCAGTTCGAACACGAGCGGCAGTGAGCCATGCGTCAGAAAGTGCTGACGGAGTCCAACTCAGTCCAGTTTGTATACATGAGCGACAGCAAAGTTGTGTGGCAGGTAGTGCGGGCAAGGTTTAATTCGGTCTACTTCAGACACATGAGAAACAAAGGAGTCCATCCACACGTGAGCACGATGCCTTACTATGAGGAAACTGCGTGGTAGTTAGCAACTAAACGTCTGAGCAACGATTGTGCGACACGTGAGCGAATGGCTCAGTAGGACTGAGCAAGGCGAGGTGAGCGATTGAGCAAGTTTTGAGGTCAACCCGAACCAACCTCGTTTGGTAAACGGGTTGACCCGAACCGAGAAATTTTTGGGTCCGGTCAATTTTTGACACCCCTGAGGTTGAGCATATTATATAGATTCTTTATTCCTTACATTAAAAGCTTTAGTGAGTTTTGAATTATTGTTGAATTTTTTAACTCATTATGTAGATTTTTAATGATTTCAGGCATCCATGGTTTAAAATTGCGTAATAAGAAGTGCGCCTCAGCGCAATTTCGCACATTTAAGCCTCAAAGCCTATGCAATGAGTTCAAGATTTGAGGCGTACGCCTCAAGTTTACTGAAGCGAGGCGCGGTTGAGAGGCGTCCGCCTCTAAAAATCAAAAAAAAAAAAAAGCTAACCTAATATATATTTGTTCGGTTCGGACACCCCAACCCCCGCGCGGTCTTTCGTCATTTCCCGAAAATAGGTTTTCTCTCTTCTTCTTCGAGCGACCATTTTCCCTCTTCATTCGGCGTCGGCGTCCTTCCACATTGAGTCGCTCTTCGCTTATTACTTGGAGTTATCTTCTACCGCGAGTTAGGTTGGAGCTATCTTCTACCGCGACCTTTTTCCGTCTTCGTTCGGCGTTCTCTTTCTTCCACATTGAGACCGCTAGGTATATGCTCGGTACCACTCAGTACAACAATGTTTGGTACCACTAGGTACATGCTTGGTACCACTCGATACCGCTCAGTACCGAGCAGGTACATGCTTGGTACTGCTCAGTAATGCTCGGTACCGAGCAGGTATATGCTCGGTACTGAGCAGTACATGCTCGGTACCACTAGGTACATGCTCGGTACCGAGCAAGTATATGCTCGGTACTGAGCAGTACATGCTCGATACTGAGCAGTACATGCTCGGTACCACTAGGTACATGCTCCGTATCGAGCCAGTACCACTCGGTACTGAGCCGGTACTGCTCAAAATTACTTACAATAAAATTTTGTTCAGGGGGCGCTGCCCCCTTGGACCCCGCCAGGGGGCAGCGCCCCCTTGAACCCCCGGCAGACCGGTACATTGTTGTATTCATCATTTTTAGTAGTAATTGTTAGTGTTAGTCTGCTTCTTCATGAGTGCATGTTTATATAAGTTTTCTTAATATAAAATAAGTGAAGCATTATATTTAGGTGTTTGATATATTGTACTAATATATTCTTCTCATAAAGGATGGTCAGAAGTAAGGATACAGCTGCATCAGGTCATAGAAAAGATCCAGCATGGAAATATAGCACTCAGGTGGATGTAGGGGGAAGTGATAAAACATATATCTATCTAAAATGCAATTACTGTGATAAAATTGTGAAGGGTGGTGTGACTAGGATGAAAGATCACCTTTCAGGGTCTCACAAGAATGTTGCTCCATGCTCCAAAGTTCCTGATACTGTAAGGGAGGAGATAAAGTCATACATGAATAAGTCTACCACGTCAAAACATCTTGCACAGAAACAATTTGAGGATAGAGTTGATGTTGGCTCTTACTACGGGAGTGAGCGCAGCGTTAGGGATTCATCTTCTTCGATGAAGCCCATTTCATCTAGGGGTGCTTGAGGGCCTATGAAACATTATATAGTGGGCACATCAGAGGATATGCCTCCTACACAGAAGATGGCCCCAGAAAATGCAAGGTAGGCACGGAGAAGAGTGTGTAAGGATATAGGCAGATTCTTCTAAGGAAATGCAATTCCATTTAATGTTACAACATCACCTGCCTATTACAACATGATTCTTTTAGTTTGAGCATTTGGGAGAGGGTTTGACATGCTCTTCATCTGGCTGTGAAAGAAATTGGAATACCTACAACCAAGTACATACAAAAAGGGAGAAATCGCTTGTCCACATTGAGAATGAATTCACTGGTGTACATTATGTATGATAGGAGACTCAGATATAGGAATTTGAAGAAAAAATGATTAATGGATGATGATGATCCTTTGCTTTGCGAGGATGTGACATCTGATGATGAGTGGTCTGTAGATGATGAAGCTGAAATGATGCCGTCTGAATTACAAGATGAAGATTTAAATGTTGATTTCTTTGATGGTCTTAAAGCATCTACATCCATCACAACTCAAGAGCAAATCAAAAAAGGTATGTAAGTAATAAAATTTTCTTAAACTTTTATTAATGTATTACACTTATTTATTTTGATATTGTTCAAAAATATTTAGGGAAGATGAAGATAACTGATATTGACGAAGGACCTGATTGGGAGACATTGGACTCTATAGGAAAGGAGGAAGGGGAGAGAGCAGTTCATCATACTGATGATTCAAATGAAGACCCCCTTAGTGATGACAGAGCTAATTACTTATGAGTTCTTATGTAATATGTCATTGCTATTTATTTTTGAAATTATATATTAATGAAAAGAATATTGTGATTTGGGAAAGATGGAGTTTGAGTTGAACTATATTTCATATTATCTTATTATTGGGATATTTTGATTTCACTTCATATCTTGTGCATTTTTATATTTTATATATTATCTACTCATTAGTATATACAAAATTTATCATTTTATGTTTACGCAATTTTTTTATTTTGAGGCTTACGCCTCAAAACGCCTCGAGGCTTACGCCTCGCCTCACAAACGAAAAACGCCTCAATACCCGATTACGCAATTTTAAACATTGATTTCAGGCCAAGGAAGAGGTCATGACCATTTGGAGTAAGATTGTCAGATATTCTCAAATTTTCTTTAAATTTTATTCAGTATTTTCATGTATTCTTTTATAGTCATGAGCTTGTAATAAATTAATCATAGAGTGGTCTATATGATTTTAGTTGATTTCGTTGGTTATTGTTTATATTAATGATTTATAAAATCTTTGATATATTTTTAAAATGATAAATAGATAATTCTTCCAAATTTGATTCTGAACGTTATAAATTGGTATCAGAATGATTGTTGGAAGAATTGGACTGTAACCAGAGATATATGAACTGCTTTATGAGTGGGTTAAAAGTTGGTTAGTATAGATTTTTCATTTCTGCATTTAATTGATCAAGTTTGATGAGTTTTACTTCGTGATTTGTTTTGATTCAATTTGAGTATTACTTTTACCTAGAGACTTCCCCTAATGTGCAGCTTTTATTAGAAGTAGCCCATGTAGCAGATCTTACAACCTCTATTAAAGGTTGTCAATTGAACTTGGATTAGGGGATCTTACTGCTTTCATTGAAAAAGTAGAGCAATGTTTAGATTTGGATTGGGTCTCGTATGGCTCCGCGTAAGAGTTGCCTGAATAACAAGCCTTATGAATTCCCTTGGAATTTATCTGTATGTTTAATTAAGAACATGTCTTACTTATTCACTTGAAAGTAGCCCAATAGGTTTAATTTAGGATTTGAATTTGACATTAGATTTTGGACTTTATGATTTGAAATCTATCATCGTAACTTAAACCAGGTGATGAGAGAATGATAACGAGCCCGATCAAAATCCCATGATTTTGTCATCCTTGGCTGTCATAATCTCTTGTCTACTTAGTCAGAGGAGATAGTCGACCCAACCTGACAGAAAGAACCCCGTCGGCAACCATGAGTTGATTTGTCCACGAATACCTTTAAAACCTGGGGTGGTGTTTGTCTAAAGGGATACATTTGAGTCCACCTTAGCTTACAAAAGTACTTTGTGCATATCGAGTACATCCTATGAATCATAACTCAAAAGATTTGAAACCATTAAGGAGCATACGTGTTTTGGCTGTAATTGTAATACGGTTGTGCCATTTTGTAGCAAAACCACTCAATCAAATGGCACGTGCCATATCCTTGTTGGCGAGAGAATATTTGAAGATGAATCTTAGTGATACATCCGACATAACATTCGCAATTTATGAGATGACGTTAATTTCAAATTTATCATCTATGACAAATGATTGCGTATGGAAAATGAATTTTAGTTTTAAATTTTTGGTGATTAGATTTGAAGTTTCGTAAGAATTTAGGAGGCATTTTAAAAGTTTGGGGTCCCCTCTGATTGAAATTTTTTGTCAACGCGGCCATCATCGAGGAATTTTAAGTAATTGATTATTTAAACCTTGTCAACTCTATTTACCCACTAACAGAGGGTCGAGTTAACAATTTGATGATTATGCAAACACTAAAACTAATAGCTTATGTTTTATAGTTCGTTTCATCTAGAAATCCTTTAAAAGCCTAATGTGGACTTTAAACTAAACATCTCGATGAATTTATGATTAGGAGTTTGTTTGTTAATCCAAGTTATGTCGACTCCATTCCTTTTAAAGATAAAAATGAAACTTGAATATTTGGCCCACACGACATTCTCGGATCTTTAGATTTAGAAATCACATGTGAATATCAAATCACAGGCGGGAGATATTTTAGTATATATATAGAAGCTATTATAGGGATCTTTGAATATTTTTAGCGAATTTATTCACTTCTTGGGTTTCCATGTGAGCTTCGACAACCCTCGTCCATCGCTTTGAAGGCGAAGTCGTGTTGGTTCCCTATGCAAACATACCACTGAGCAAAGTAAAGTAGGCCAGAGCATGGCCTCCTAGAATATACACTAATTCTCCATTGTTTCCTTCTTTATCCAAGTAAGGAGCAGAGAGGAACCAAGATGGAAGCATTTCTTGGAAAAGATCTTCTATTAGACTTGATCCTCTTGACATACACAAAAGTAGCACCAAGTTTAATAGCCACTTTCACTTGTGTTATGGCAGTGGCTAATAATACCTGGCCATATCATATCCATGCTTGATTTTCTTCAGCATTTGTATCTTCTCTTTTAATACAACAGTATCTACAATCTCTTAGTTGATTGCATCATGATAGATAGGATGTCTTCGGTTAGTAGAATAATGTCCTTGATGCAACAGTAGACTCGAACATATAGAATTCCAGGGGCAACAGGAGAAAGACCCCCAGCCGAATCCATGGACGAGAAGCTTGCCGACACTGCCATTATTTGACATATGGTCACCGGAGAGGCTAAATGTTGTAGTGAAGCAACTGTGATGGAACCGTATGATGGAATCATTATTGTTTTGAAATATTATTCTTGTAGCAAAAAAGACAAGGAAGTCGCTCCAACGCTTAACTTTTTTGAGTCCACAAGGCTGCAACAATTGGCACGCTTGGCCATGAGCAGCTCACAGCAAGATTCTCTAAAGCAAGTCCGGCAAGGTTGAGGAACCGTTCAGATGCTTTGTCAAGCTTATATGTTATCGTGAGATCAGAAAAGCTGCCAAAGGTAATGGAAGTGTTGCTTGGCAGATTCCTCCAACAACAAGGCTTGGAACGTCAACACCAGTAGCAGCCACAATTTTTCTTGATGTGTTCTTTGATAGTTGATATTTTTGTAGTAGGACTAGGCCAATCAGTGCAATTCATAAAAGCAGGTTTCCAAACTCCACGAGTTACTTTAACAGAGAAGTAGCTTATTATAGTTGCTAGACATGCTGGTAGAAAATCAGTCAATTACTTGAGGACAGTTGCCAGTTACATCCTTTATTTTAAAATTATTAGCATAGGTTCAGTTCCCTTTAATTCATTTAAATCTTTATTTTAATTGTGCAAGTTAATTTTAAGGTTTTTTTAAGTCTAATTATCGCTAAGATAAAATTTCGGCAACGTCCCAATGTCCCCTCCCTAAGAAGGGAGGTTGCGAAGGCCCTTGCCCTTTTAAATCCGCTTGACCAGACAGCTATTCAACAACCAAGGGCTTCGGGAGAATAATCGACCCTGGTATGTGTCTTCAATCTTCAATTGGCTTGCAATAAATGTTGATTTAATTTAAAAAATGCTGCAATCTATTCCCCTTGAAAATCCAGCAGCCTTCTGACACCCCCTCCCCATGACAGGAGGTTAGGATGGCACATGTCCTTTTAATCCGCTCGACCAGATTAATAATTGACGGCCGAGGGCTTCGGGTGATATATAAACCCCAAAATCAATCTTCGATAATCCCTGTTGTGATAGCTGTTAATTTACTTTAAAAAAGTTATATATTGTTCCCCTTGAAAACCGGAAAGCCTTCCAGCGCCTCCTCCCCATGAGGGGAGATTGGGATGGCACTTGCCCTTTCAAATTTGATCGATCAGACATATATTAAATGGTTGAGGACATCGGGGGAATTATCGACCCTGAAATCGGTCTTCGAGTCTCTAATTCGTGATTGTGACACCTGTTGATGGCTTTATTGCGCGGAACGGAGCTGATAGGAGAGAGGGAGGAAGGTCCGGCTATGCTTCCTTGCGTGCGAGAGAATGAATCGAGAGAGTGGGTTGGGTTCGTTTTGTGCCATGAGTGGGAATGGTTGCATGAGGGAGGTCATGTGAATGGGGATTGTAGGATGGTTAGAGGTCAACAAATGCCCAACTAATCACTGCCACTCATTTTACCCAATCCAAATAGTGGTTCAATCTAAAAGCCCTCCCTCCCTGACAATATAAAAAGTGTGGAAGTTGCAGCAGCAACTCATCGATGAGGGCTTCAATAGGGCTGGTGAAGTGAGAGGAAGAGGAATTTATAGTAGATCATGCTACTGAGTAGCTTCTTTAACCAACTTAATCCCATTATTCACACTCACAGCTCTTTCTCAACTTGATCAAATCCACTGACACTCTCCCTTCATCGCAAGCCCGTGATCTCTTTTGCACAACCATTGAAAACATCCAACGCCCACCTAGTCACCTCGACTCATTTACCTAATCAAAATAGTGGTTCAATCCAAATATCTGCCCTCCCTCTCTGAAAATATAATAAGTGTAGAAGTCACAGCAGCAACTTGTCGATGAGGGCCTCAATAGGGCCAACGAAGTGAGAGGAAGGGGAGTTCATGGTAGATCATGCTACCAAAGAGCTTTAACCAACTTCATCCCATTATTCACACTCACAACTCTTTCTCATCTAGATCACATATGCTCGTGCTCTCCCTTCATCGCAAGCTAACCATATCTCTTGCACCACTATGATAGACCTTGGAAGCAAAAAAACAAAAAAGCAAACAACAAATAGAAAAACTGCATTAAAATTAAAACAGTGGCTAATTTTGTACTAATACTTCAATAAGAGAAAATAAGATATAGATGATCTACAATTCAATTGATAGATTGGCTCTCCAAATCAACCTAGACGCCATTAGGAAGCCCTCAAAGAAAAGAACAACAGCAAAACTAAAACTAAAGTTATAGCATGATGATAAAACCATAGACAACTTTCCCTTAAATAACTCCAGAACATAATAACATAAAGAGAACATTCTTAAAAAAATTAAATATAATTTAAGAAACATTCATAAATAATTAAAACATGATTTAGAAAATCTTCTTAAACAAATTAAACATGATTTAGGAATCTTTCCTAAACAATTAAACATAATTTAGAAAACATTCCTAAACAATTAAACATGATTTAGAAAACATTTATAAAAAATTAAACATTATTTAGAAAACCTTATTAAATAAATTAAACAAAATGTAGCAAATATTCCTAAACAATTAAACATGATTTAAAAAACATTCTTAAATAAATTAAACATAATTTAGGATACCTTTCTAAATAATTAAATAGTTTCTCCTTGATTCCTCCTCCTAACATAATGAATAATAGCTTCACTGGGTCCCAAAAGGTTGTCCCCCCTAGGAGTGTAAGTGAGCCGAGCCGGCTCAAACTTGACTCGTTAATGAGCTCGCAAGTCAAGCTTATCAAGCCACGAGTTCAAGCTCAAGCTTATACTAGAGCTCGTATAATAAAAGAGCTTGAGCTCAAATGCAAACCTGGCTAGGCTCGAATGCTCGTCGAGCCGCTCAATTAAATTAAAATATATTAATAATTAATTTAAATAAGTATTATATAATATATTTTAATAATTTTATATTAATTCTATATTAAATTCCCTAAATTCCAAAAAAAACTATTTTTTTTAATTTAAAACTAAGACATTGAACTCAACAATCGAGTCAAGCTCGAGCCTATGAATTTTTTAACGAGTCGAGCTAGAGCTTAGTAAACAAACTCGAGTTGAGGTCGAGCTCGAGCCCAATAACAGCTAAACAAGCTTAGCTCGATTAGGCAGATATTCAACTCGAATTGATTCGTTTACACCCAAAAAAACCCCTAAGCAATACTCCCCTCCTAAAAAGCAAAAGAAAATGGGCGAGTAATGGTAATCTTGAAATGCATTTCTTTTTTGTATCCACGTAAAACAACTGTAGCATGTTTGTTGCTTAAAATTTTATCAATAGTTTGTTTATGTGAAACAATATAGACTTTTTTTCCATTTTTCTTTTGCGAAGAATCTCGTAAAACACATGTCAGCATAACAATTACTGACTTGGTTTTGAGTTCTGAATTAACAAAAACTCCAGCGGTCGAAGAATGTTTCAATATTTCAGAAGAAAATGCATTGCCCTTAAATCCCTTAATAGATTGGATAACTTTTTTTTTTTTGCACTCAGCTTATTCACCAAGACTTTATGTGAACTTCAAGAATAAAAAGAATCAATTGGTACATAATTTTTAGTTTTCTCTAAAATCTCTTCATCATCTTTGCTTATGAAGTCCTGATGTTTGCAATCTTCAATGCCACTTTATTTTATTTTGGGAGATTTGCAGGTGAATCAAGTACCGCAAATGTAGTTTTACCATCAACATTCAAGGATACTTCAGTTGAATATTTCTCTACATTAGGACCAATAGTCTTTATCATTTCATCCCCATCAATCTTGCTTGGTATAACTCTCTGAACTTCTCTCAGCATATCATTTTCACGATTCCCCCATGCTTCCGACAGAGCCACCTTAGCTTGATTCTTTAAATCTCCTCAAAATTTCCAAACCTTCCTTCTATCGCCAAAAAGCGCTCATTCAACGATCTCATATCCATTCGTAGTTGTCTTACTTCCCTCTCCAACTTTTCTTCCAACACCTTAACTCTTCTCCCGGCCATCAGTCCCAAGAAATTCCTTTGATACCAATTTGATAGGCTTTGGAAACAAAAACAGAAAAGAACAAATAAAAAAAATTGCAGTAAAACCAAAACGGTGATTGATTTTGTATTAATACTTCAAAAGGAGAAAATAAGATATAGGTGATCTACAATTCGAGAGGTACATCAGCTCTCCTAATCAACCTAGACGCCACTATGAAGCCCTTAAAGAAAAGAACAACAACAAAACCAAAACTCAGTCATAGCATGATCGGATGATCCTAAAACCCTAGACAACTCCCCCTTAAATAGTATTAGAACACAATAACATAAATAAAACATTCCTAAACAATTTAAATATAATTTAAAAAATCTTCTTAAACAATTACACATAATTTTAAAAACTTTTCTAAACATGATTTAGGAAACCTTCCTAAACAAATTAAACATAATTTAAGAAATCTTCCCAAACAATTAAACAAAAAATAAAAAATCTTCCTAAACAATTAAACATGATATAGGAAACCTTCCTAAATAATTAAACATGATTTAGGAAACCTTCATAAACAAATTAAACATGATTTACGAAATATTCCTAAATTAAACATGATTTAGGAAACATTCTTAAATAAATCAAATATAATTTAGGAAACCTTCCGAAATAATTAAACATTTTCCCTAATTCTTCCTCACATAATGAAAAATAGCTTCCCTAGGTCCCATAAGGTGGGCAACCCGACAAATCACACTATCAAAAACCTCTAACACCCGCCTAATCATCGTCACTCATTTACTCAATCAAAATAGTGGTTCCAATCTAAATAATCCCTCTCTCGAGAAGATTAATAAAAAGGATTTCAACAAAATAAGAAGAAATCCCAAAAAAGAAAAAAGGAAAATATTTATCAAAAAAAAGAGTTTTGGTGTGTTCATTCTCACCCTCACAAATTCATCGTCTAATCATCTTGGCAGCATTGTCAATGCCTAATGTGCCTAAACTTACCTCCACTCCCAAACATTCCCAAAACACCTATGGTAGAGAAGGTTGACATGATTCTGATTGATATCATTTCCACAAGAGAAGGTGGACGACGAAGATATTTGATCAGGTTGAGAGGCAAGCCTGAGTCAGAAGACACGTGGTTAGATCGCGTGGAGCTACAGCAAATTGACCCCGACGCATTGGACATCTATGAGAGCACCCGGGATGCTTACTCAATGGAGCCGAGCTTTTTCCCACCCGGGAGAATGATGGGGGCATCAGATCATGGAAAGTATCAGAGACGTGGTCGTCGATCTACGACCACGATCGCGCCAATCTATTTTTGAGTCCTCATGTATATATTTTATTTAACTATTATATGTATTATTTTAGTTGTATTTCCCTTTTTACCCTTAATGGTTTTTCATGAGTAAGCCCTAAGGGCTAAGTAATCTTTTATTTCTCTGTTCATTGTAAGAGGCTATAATATAGCCCGATATGTTTCTTTCGAGGGGATGAATAACTATAATCAAATTTATGTATATTGAGTTCTTGTGAGAGCTTGAGTGGTTTTGGAGAGAAATCACTTGGAGAGAGAAGCGGATCACCAACCAACCTTGGAAGAATCCAGGTTTGTGGTTATTTTCATCTTATTTCTTTTCCTCTTTCTTCCTCCCTTCCCCTCCATCCCCACTGCCCACCTAAAGCCCTAAACCACCGGCCACCTCCACAAACCCCCACCGCCCGCCAACCATAAGCCTCCACTTTTTCTCCTTTTGGCTCACACCCTAAAATGCAATTAACGCTTATATTCAAATCATTAAAGATATGTATGCATGAGCTATTACTTGTGTTCAAACACAAGGTGGTTTGACCAAGTATTTCCCTATTTAGGTTGGGTTACATCAAGGATCAGCCTTAAGCCCATATCTTTTTGCTTTAGTTATGGATGTTCTCACTAGATATTTGCAAGAGGATGTACCTTGGTGTATGCTTTTGCTGATGATATTCTTCTTGTTGATATGAAGGTAAATTTGAATTATGGAGGTCAACCTTAGAGTCTAAAGGTTTTCGCTTGAGTAGGTCTAAAACGGGATATATGGAGTGTAATTTTAGTAGCAATAGACCTGGTGAGGGGATTGTGACTTTGGGAGATCAAGTCATTAATAAGAGTACAAGTTTTAGATATCTTGGATCTATTGTTCAGAGTAATGGTGAAATAGATGGGGATATTATCAGCAGAATTCAAGTTGGATGGTTGAAGTGGAGGAATGCATCGGGATTATTGTGTGATAGAAAAGTACCCCTCAAACTTAAGGGAAATTCTATAAGATGGTAGTGAGGCCTGCAATGCTTTATGGTGACGAATGTTGGCCATTAAAAGAGAAGCATAATACTAAGTTAAGTGTAGTAGAGATGAGGAAGCTCAGGTGGATGAGTGGTTTTACCCTTAGAGATAGGATACGAAATGAGCATATACATGAAAAGGTTAGAGTAGCTCCAGTAGAAGATAAGATTAGAGAGAGTCGCCTTAGATGGATTGGTCACATAAAACGGCGGCCTTCCGATGACCCGGTTAGGAGAGTAAAGGTATTAAATTTGACTTATGTTAAGAAAGGTAGAGGCAGACCTAAAAAGACTTGGTTAGAAAATATTAAGAATAACCTTTCTTTATTAGATTTAAACGAGAATTTGACTTTTAATAGGACACAATGGAAAAAAAAGGATTCATGTAGCTGACCCCACGTAGTGGGATAAAAGCTATATGTTGTTGTTGTTGTTGTTGTTGGGTTTAATTAAATCTTTACAAATTCCCAATTCCAAAACAAACAACCCTTGATTGCCTTTCCCCAATTCCCTCTCCCCTATTGAAACCGTCGGCCCCTCTCTCTCTATGCCGCCGACCCCCCGTCATTACCCCATTTGATTTCTTTCCAAATTGCAAACCTCTCTCTTTGGGAAGAATTCAAAGCCTCTCCCTCTCTCTTACCCACCCCTCCCTCTCCTCTTTCCCTTTTATTTCTTTCCAAACTTAAGAATTAATTAGGAAAACAAATTCCCAAATTTCCCTCAATCCTTCCTCTCCAAAATCTGAACCAATTCCTTTCCCAAGCACCCACCATTGGCTGGCCACCTCTCACTCTTCTTCTCCTCTTGAATTCTTGAGAGAAACTTCTTTCTCTCAAGGGAAATTTTTAAGGAGAGCAAAGGACGTCGTCTACAACATTTCAACCCTACGAAATCAATGCATGGTCAATCCCGATCTTGACTCCGATTTCGTCTACAACGAACAAGGCCTCGTCGACATCCTCTGGTCGCCTTTCTTCAACGTCAACCCAGAAATAGACAATTCTGTCGAGTACTTGGATCGTATCATCTGCACCTTGTCCGAATCCATCAAAGAGTAGATTTCCATCGTTCAGTGGAAAATCACCACCGTCCCACGAGGGTGAACTTTTTCTCCTATTCAATTTTCTCCTAATCTTCTTCTCTTGTATGTTGTGATTCAAGCACAAGGAGTCGTGCAAAGCTATCTGCCAATGCTTAGTAAATGTAGTACATGATTTTGATTTTCTATGCTTTCTAATCTCATTGTTAACCTAGGGATGCTATTAAAAATCTACATAATTTGCATATGTTGAAATTCTAAATGTTTTGGTGATCTTAGCTTTTAGCATGTGACTTCAGAGTCACCTCTCTTTTTGTTTTCTATTATCGTTTAGTAGCTAATGTTTTAATTCTTTTTGCTCTTATTTCAAAACGTGCAAGTTTTTAACACATTCATTTAAATCATACCTAGTCATGCTTATCATTAGGCACCATAAATAGTTCCCCCCTTCTTTCACACTCATATATTCTTGTCTAAATTTATTTTAATATCCCGAGTCACTGTGCCAATGAGAACATGCATCATAAACTTGTTCGGGTAAACCAGATCCAAAAGATCATACCTCTGAATTTTGTATGCAACCAGTTACTATTCGATCTAGACAATCAAATCCAAAGCTTATTTGGAGAGGACCCTAATCAGAACAAGAATTGGATCCTCAAACAATATAATAGCAACACTAATATGACCAATAATCATCGTAAGAATCTGTTAGACCGGTCCACTGGACCGGTCCAGCCCGTTCGCATGGGACCGGCATTTCGTGAGATCTCCGCCTCCTGTGGAGATCGGGCGTCCCGAGCGCCCAAGCTGACCATTTTAGGAAGGATTTTCTAGGGGGGAAATTTGAATGTTAGGATTGTTTAGGGGTTTCCTTTTGATTTGTATGCATTAAATAGTCGATTTTCCTAGTGTTTGGATGTCTTAAAATTGGCTGAAATTTGAGATCTCTTATATTTAGGTTTTCTTTGGGCTCTAGCGGCATCTAGAGATTTGGGAGAGATCGATCCTCCTCTCGAATTGGGGATCAAGTGAATATTTCTATTTTCCGTGTTCCTTTCATCAAATAATACAAATTATCTACTGATTTTGTGATTTTTGTGTGGAGTTTTGCGAAGATTCTCGCTGTTTTGAGAGAATGATAGGAAATACTCGCGATCTACAAGTGTTTCCTATCAGAATCAAACCTTGGACAGGCACAAGTCAAATGTCCAACATTTTAGTTAAATAAAAATATGCTTATCAAACTGTTTCCAAACAAACCTCCTGCTGATGTGCCTCAATTAATTCCAGTTGTCTCACCAAGCTAGCTTGAGTTTCCACAACTTTGGCCACCTCAGCCTGCAGAAAGAGTGCAAAACAAAATCTACATGGCATCGTCAAGCTAAATAACAGATAAACATTCAGGATGGAGCTTTAGTTACAGCCAATCCTAAATTCCAAAGGGGACCTTCATTAACGATGAGAGTAGGACAAAACATAAAATAACCAGAACAAAATCCATATTTATTTATTTATTTATTAAAAGAGCTATTTATGAAAATAGAAGTGAATAGAAAAAGGACTTGCAATCAAAATAAATAAGGATAAGCATCAAAACAGGCAACCATTAAAACAACCTAATGGGACCATACTTCTTCAATCTACACAATTTGTAGTAAACTTTTCACATTAATGAAATTAACAACGGAGTAAAGTTAAACTCACTGCGATCTTAAAAATCACATAATCGAGCACTATTTTTTAAGTAAATTACACATTTCAAAGAACCTCAAAAGGTCGAGCATACACTCAATTTACTCTGAAAAACTAATTCAAAAACCAAATAAACTTGAAACAATGCAAAATTATCCTGCCAAGGACTTGCTCTTCCTTAAAAATTTATTGACAATAAGATCACGAAATTCAGAGCTTTAAAAAAACACAAATGGACTAGACTGGCCCAAACCAAATTGATTTGAACAAGTATAACAAGGTATAATCATGCCACCATTATGGTCACCTAGGAGACAAAGATTAAATTCATAGGTACATCTTCGAGCAAGCAGCATGACAACATTGTCCAATCACGTTAGTGAGAACTCATTATAGTGCAAATCATTCGTGTATGTTTTGACTTAAAATCCTCGAAACCTCCAAAGATCAAACAAACTTGAAAGTTGAAACAATGCAAAAATATCCTAGCAAGGACTTTCGCGTCATGAAAAATTCAATAACAACAAGATCGTGAAATTCAAAGCTGTAAAATGCACAAATGGGCAAACCTTGCTCAAACTGATCTGGCTTGAACAAGCACAGCCTAGGATACTCCCCACCATTGTTATCGCCACCTAGGGACCAAATCACCAATTTTAGGGACCTTTTAGGTTCGAGCAGGATATCAACATTGTCCAATCACGTTAGCAAGAAACTTATTATAGTGCAAATCATTCAAGCTTTGACTTCTTCAAATCGTTGAAACCTCCATGACCTCTAATTCAAAGACCAAAAAAGCTTGAAACAATGTAAAAATATCCTGCCAATGACTCTCTCTTAATGAAAAATTCATTGACAACAAGATCGTGAAATTCAGAGTTTCAGAAAGCACAAATGGACTAAACTGGCCCAAACCAAACTGACTTGAACAAGCACAGCCTAGGACAATCCCGTCATTGTTATCAACACTCTTATCGCCACTTAGGGGCCAAATCACCTATTCATAGGTACATCTCCAGGAGAGCATCATCAACATTATCTAACCACATTAGTGAAAACTTATTATAGTGCAAATCATTCATGTATGCTTTGACTTCTTACAATCGTTGAAACCTCCATGGAACTTCATTATCAAACCATTTACACAAAATGACACCACTCAAAGATGAAAATTTTATGAATTAGTCTCACCTTCAACCAATGAAATTTTGATTTTCAACTTCATTAACTAATAGCGATCAGATCAATAAGATGGTATATTTCAATACTTGATAGGAGACATCGTCAATAGAAATTGCCTTCAAACTACCATCACTAGCCACCAAGGTCATCAAGCCAAAGCAAACAAGCCAAGAGAAAGTATCGTCAGGTCATGTCAATTGTAAGAGAGCGCAATGCATAATTTGTTATTGATAAGTAAAGGAAATATTATGCATATTTCCAACAATAGCCAGAATAATCTCAAAATTTATAAATAAGCTGCAATTCAATTCACTTGGGATATTCTGGACATTTGAGAATTCAAGAGTACTAAAGATTGTCTGGATACTCATGAAGTTTTATTACGAACAAGCATTTCCTTAAAGACTATTTGAAACAACCTCACTTATGTTGAGCCATCTACTTCAAGACTTGCATCACAATGTTACTTTATATTGTACCTGCACCGCAACATTGCTTGCTTCACAGTTATCTACTTCAAGACTCATGTAGCACGCTGGCTTTTAATTCATACCTGCACCATAGTCATCACCACAAGGCATCTATGATAGGAAACACTTGTAGATCTCAAGTATTTCCTATCAATCTTCGAAAAACAGCGAGCTTTCACCACAATAGTCCGCACAAAATCATAAAAAACAGTAGATAATGTATTATTTGATGAAACGAACACGGAAAATAGCTAGATAGACTTGATCTTCAATTCGAGAGGAGGATCGATCTCTCCCAAATCTCTAGACACCGCTAGAGACCAACAGAAAACCCAAATCTAAGAGATCTCAAATTTCAACCAAATTCAAGATGCCCTAACCCTAGGAAAACAAACTATTTAATGCATACAAATCAAAAGAAAATCCCTAAACAATCCCTACATTTAAATTTCCCTCTTAATTCCCCAAAAAACCTTCCTATTCGGCTCCCGCAAGGCTAAGTGATTCACTAAGTTTGAACATCAGTAGGAGCAGATAGCAATGGATTTTATAGTTGGCTTACCTTGATAAAAACATGGTCATGATGTAATTTGCAAACTCACCAAAATCATTCATTTTCTAAACAAAATATGAATAGCATTATTCGACTGCACTGAATTCTAATGGTAATCGTATAAAATGGTGATGAAAGATTTACCTCTACATTGTGAAAGAAGTGCAAAAAGCTTTGGATACGAGGTTGAACTTCAGCACTGTGTTACATCCTCAAACGGAAGATCACTCAAAGCCGACCATTCATAATACATTAGAAGATTTGTTGAGAGATTGCATTCTTGAATTTAAAGGTAACTAGAAGATTACATCCCACTCATGGAGTTTGCCTACAACAATTTTCAAGTTAGCATCGATGCAGCAACATATGAGGCTCTTTTCGGAATGATGTGAGATCCTTTGTGTTGGTTTGAGGTTGGTGAGAGGAAACTCCTAGGGCCTCATGTACTTGATCAAGCTACCAAGAAAAAATTCACCAAATTCAAAAAAATAACCCTTTAGAAGCATCTAAGAAAATATTTTAACCCTAAGAATAGAGAGATTGAGTTTGAGGTTGGAGTTCACAACTGCGTAAGCTATAAGATTTGGCAAGAGCGGAAACTCCAGTCCCGCTTCATTGGACCAATTGAGGTGATCCAGACATCTGACAAAACTTCTTATCGCTTGGCTTTTCCTTTGAGACATACAGGAGTTCAAGATGTTTTTCAGATCACCTTCCTACTAGCTATGTAAACGATGATTCTCATAGAATCTGTTACGAGTAACATTGGACCGGTCCCGGCTGGACCGGTCCAGTTCTACACCCGGCGGTCCAGGGCCGTGCGGAACCCGCCGATCACAAAAACGGCGGACGAAGGGAGCGGGCTAGGCGGATTTTGAGCGTTTCGTTGGAGGGAATTTTTGAATGAGGGTGTTTATGTAATTTGTATCTATCCTTTTGCTTTAATTAGAGAGTTATGAGAGAATTAGGGGGCATCTTGAATTTGAGTTTTCTCTTTGAGATCTAGGTTTTGTTTTGGGCTCTTGGCTTCGCCGGAGACTTTGGAGAGTACGTTCTTCCTCTCGAATTGAAGAACAAATTGTATCTTTGCTATTTTATTCGTCTACTAATAAAATACTAGCCTTTGCTTGCGATTGGATCTCAGTTTTCTCGCATTTCCTCACTGTTTTTCCTGTGTAAAGCTGCTGTCCACTGCTGGAGACAGCAGTTTTTCCCTTGTTCCGCTTCAGTTTTGGCTAGGAATTACTTGATTTCAAGTATTTCCTATCAAATTGGTATCAGAGCGTCGATTTGGGACCACCGGCGGCTGCAATTCTGAAATTTCAGCAAGTTTATCTTTTCCGGAAGAAGATTTTTTGGGATCCGTTAGAAGAGCGATGGCCGGAAAGAAGGTGGACGTCTTGGAAGGCGAAATCGGTCAATTGAAAACCGATTTGGAAGAAAGATTTTTTGAATTTCAAAATCAAATCACCACCAACAACGAAAGGTTGGAGGAAAAATTCACGGTAATGGAAGAAATGATGAAGAAATTATTGGAGATGAAGACTAATCCAACGACGTCGGAAGCAAGAGAGACTACCGGAGACCACGGCGTAGGAGGAAATCCGAACCCGTGTAGAGGGAGGAGGAATCCGGATGTAGAGGTCCTTGAGGGAGACGACGACATGCCACCTCTAGAGCCACTTTCTAGAGAGGATATGAGCATGGAAAATGATCGTCGAGGTGCTGATTTTCAGGGTCGAGGTGCTGAATTTCAACGTCCAGGTGCTGATTTTGAAGGCAGGAGAGGGGAATATGAGGGAAGTGCAGATTTTGGCGAAAGAAGAGAAGAATTTCAGCGTCGAGGTGCTGAATTTCAGCGTCGATGTGCTGATTTTGAAAGGGGAAGAGGGGAATATGACGACGGATTCGGATACCAACGTCGGAGGGAGGACCGGGACCCTTGGGGAGAACCTCCTCTTCGAGGAATGGGAGGTTATGGAGAGTACCGGGGTAACGGAAGGGATCCGAAGGTGAGAAAGTTGAAGATGCCCATCTTTGAGGGTGAAGATGGCCATGGCTGGATATACAAGGTGGAGCATTACTTTGCTGTCAACGGGTTGACAGATGATGAGAAGCTAACGGCGGCTGGATTGTGTTTGGAAGGGAAGGCGTTGGCATGGTATCAGTGGCGAGACAGGAGAGAGCCTATCAGGAACTGGAGAGAGTTCAAGGATTGTTTATTAGAGCGTTTCTGAGCCGATGGGGGAGGAGACTTCTATGAGCAGTTCTTTGCTCTGACTTAGGAGGGGACCGTGGCCGACTACCAGGACCGATTCGAGTACTTGGCTAGCCGTCTGGATCACATCTCAGACTCGGCCCTGGAGGGGAATTTCATGAAGGGGCTCAAATCGAAGATAAGAACAGCTGTCATAGTGCTGGAGCCAAGGAACTTAGGCAAGGCCATGGCACTTGCACAATTAGTGGAAGACTAAAAGAGATCAGAAAGAGGAGCTCGAGGCTACTACTCAGGGGATCATACAAGATGACTACTGCTATATTACCCTCAAAAAGGGTAGCCCCAGGGAACTAGAGGGAGGTGTCCAAGGAGAGATCTGGTGGAGGAGCAAGTGGGGGACAATTCAAGAGGCTGACAGAGAAGGAGATGCAAGAAAAGAGAGCAAAGGGGATGTGCTTCCGTTGTGATGAGAAGTACATGCCGGGGCATAGATTCAAGGACCAAACTCTTCAAGTTCTCCTGGTCTGTGAAGATGAGGAAGACGAGGAGGGAGGTGGGAGCAGGACTGAAGAGGAGGAGGAGGAGAAGCTGCACCTGGATGTGACAGAAGTCTCCCTCAACTCTGTAGTGGGATTCACCCCGAGTCACACTATGAAAGTGAGAGGAGAGATAGCTGACCGCGAGGTGGTGGTGTTGATTGATAGTGGGGCAACCCACAATTTCATTTCCACCCAGATCGTTGACCAGATGGGAATGGAACTAGTCGATACCGGAGGCTATGGGGTGATGATGGGCACGGGCAAGGTGGAAATGGGTAGAGGAGTTTGTAAAGAGGTGGTGCTGAAGATTCAGGGGATCCAAGTAAAGGAGGACTTCCTTCCCATGGAATTGGGGAGCACTGACGTCATCCTAGGGATGAAGTGGCTGTGTACTTTGGGGGAGACTAAAATCAACTGGGGGACACTGAAGATGGAATTGGTGATAGGGGTGAGGAGGATGATTCAGGGTGACGCTGGGTTGACCAAGGCTGGGGTTTCTCTCAAATCCCTAATTCGGACCATTCAGCAGGAGGGAGGAGGCTATTTGGTGGAATTGCATAGTTTGGAGGGAGCAAGAATGGAGGAGGGAGGAGATACCCCTCTCTGTTCAACCGCTGATTCAGCAGTTCTTGGAGGTGTTTCAGACGCCTCAGGGATTACCACCGCGGAGGGAGCGAGCATGCTAGTGTGTTGAGGGACGGGGTTTCACCCATCAATGTACATCCGTACCATTACACTCAGTTCCAGAAAGATGAAATTGAACGGTTGATTAGAGAGATGCTGGAAGCAGAGATCATCAGACCCAGCATCAGCCCTTTTTCTAATCCCGTTCTGTTCGTGAAAAAGAAGGACGGCAGCTGGCGATTTTGTGTGGATTACAGGGCACTCAACAAGGAGACAGTACCTGACAAATTTCCTATACCCGTTATCAACGAACTGTTGGATGAATTAAGCGGGTCTGTGATATTCAGCAAGATAGATTTGAAATCGGGCTACCACCATATTCGAATGAGGAAGGAAGATGTTCCCAAGAAGGCTTTTAGAACTCATGAAGGTCATGTTGACTGTAACAGCTCCCAACAAAAAAAAGAGCCCACCGACTCTTCCACCGACATACCCAAACGGAACGACACATCCGCTCATTCACCGCCTCACTCACGAAATAAAACAACTCTCCCTCTCATTCGGACGTTTTACGCACACTCACGCACAGAGAGGAGTTTTGTGAAGACTTACCTCTGCATCATTGAAGCCGACCGAACTCCATTCTCCGCTTCAAAACTCCGGCCGACCCAACTCCGGCGTCGACCCTTCTGGCCGACCCAA
>NW_021319328.1:0-3800 GCF_001605985.2 Dendrobium catenatum
AATTCTACCATAAAAGAAAGTCCGAGCTAAGGGTAAACATGATCGGATATTATACTATTTTATCAATTTTTCTAATGTTGATTCATTATCTTACAAATTTTTTAAAATAAATCACATGGAATACTACATCATGTTCATGGCTTGCTAAAAAAAAATTACTTTGTTTCCTCCTCCTTTTTGAGATGTCAAAAGGGGTTGAGGAGTCTTTTGTATGCTTGCACTTTCGATTTCATGTTTTACACTACTATTTTTGAAATAATTGTCAAAGTGTTTGCCTTCATCAAAAAGGGGGATATTGTTGCAAATTCGATTTCATGGATTATGTTTTGATGATTAGCAAACACTCTTGCTTATTTCGACTGCCTTTTACTACTGACATTTTTAGGATTCAAAGATCGGACGAAAATCGGAATCAGCTCGAGACTGGGTAGATTAGGGTTGAGTCAGTCTGTAATTTTCTTTTTTGCCTTTTTTGAGTCAATTGTAAATGTTTGAAGTGACATATGTTAAGTGACCCTACACACACACACTTGAGTGATTTAAAATTTCTATTTTTACTCACATCATCCCGGACGATATTTATATTGGCCTGGAAGATCGAGTTCAAAATAGAAGTTCTAATTAGAATTTTTTAGTTAACGAAGCCATAATTAACTGATCTTCCTGGAAGATACATTTATCGGCCAGGACGATATGCTCAAAATAGAAATAAATAGACGCCATGATAAATTTAAGTATTCTGAATTTTTGGAAATAGGCCAGGATGATCGTCTGATTAGCCTAGACGATATGGCACAATAATGCCTAAATTGATCCGGCAATCAAGGAAGCAATTAAGGATGATTGATACAATCACATCATTCTAGACGATCGAAGGATTGGCCGGGACGATAAACTCAAAAATCCTTAGTTTCTCCTGGACAATAAATATCGGCCAGCATAAATTCATGGCGATGTTCTGGCCGATCAGGACCAGACAGCTCGAATTCAGCGTGATGCTCTGGACGATTTTCTCTGATTTGAACTGATCATCCAGGACGATCGTGAGATCGGCCGGGACGATCAAGTCAATTTTCAATAGTCTAGTTCATTTTCAGAGCGATGTTCTGGCCGGTTATTTGTGTTTTGAACTGATCGTACAGGACGATATTATTTTCGTCCTTGACGATAAAGTTGGAAACTTTCATTTATTGAGCTCCTTTGAAGATCTTATATTTAAGAGCTGCTGTTCAATGTTTTTGAACATCCTTTGTTACATTCTTGACCTGAGAAAACCTAAAGAAGAGAGAGAGAGGGAGAGAGAGAGAGGATCTTGTGAGGGGGACCTTATCAGGGAGTTCACAAGGGTTGCTCTAAGCATTTTTCCACTTCTTCTTCCCTAGAGTCTCTTGTCCTTGGAAGGGTTGGGAGAGGTGAGCTTCAGCGATTGATTGAGGTTGTCTGCCTCTTCAGGAGGAAGCAAAAGGAGTGGAGTTCTCTGCCTTGCCAGGGGAGGCAAAAAGGAGATGTTTTATAAGGGCTTCTCCTCCTAGCTGTGGGAGCTAAAAGAGAGTCACATTGGTAGTGCAATACTCGGAGGGCGCCTCCGAGGAGTGGACGTAGGTCAAGTTGATCAAACCACTATAAACCCTTGTGTTCTTTTTACTGCTTCCGCACTTTAATATTCCGCACTTGTTTTCTTTGGTGACTTTGGTTTGTGATATTTTTTCTTGTGTTTACAGATTTTTTTAAAAATTCCAATTCACACCCCCCCCCCCCCTGGTTAGCCTCGGCCTAGTTTTTAAGGGCTTAACATCCCTAACAAACTTTAAGGTAGAACATAAGTTTTATAAATGATAGGAAGAAAATTAAATATAAACACCGATATTGCCTAAATTAGAGTTAGTTATTCTAGCAAATCATCTAAAGTGTGTGTAGAAGGCTTTATTGTTGGAATAGATCCTAAATTGACTAATCTATTAAGGTTATTTGATGTTCGTGTTGGTTAACGATCCAAATGGGGAAGATTTAGTTAGAGTTTAAATAAAAATGTGTTAAGATTTATTTAGGTAGGTTTTAATTATTAATTGATATCTTCCTTTATATTTCACCAAGCCCTGGAAGTTTATTTCACCTTCTTGAGGGCTAAGTTAATAGTGTCATAGGCCTAGGATACCTAGTAGCCATCACAGTTGATTAAGTTAGTTTAGTGGTTTAAACTTAAGGGTTGATAAATTTTAATCCAATTGACTGATTATAATTTTTTTTTAAAGTTTGATGAAAGTTTTCTTGGATTTTAAGTTAATTATTGAATTTTGGAATTATCTGGATTATTTTAATGTGTTAATTAAGAGGTTAAAAGTTGACTTTTACAATTAAGGTTGGTTTTGATTTTTGATATTTTTATTAAATATAAGACCTTAAAATAAATTATTAGACTTTAAGTTTGCTCAATTTATAATATTCTACATCAATTTATGATTTTCTGAAGTTTTGACCTAATTTTAAACTATCATTGACTAGAGAGTTAAGTTTTTGATTTTTAAATAATTTTGGATGTTTGACATTTTTTAAAAATACAAGTTTTTATTTAGAGTTGAATGGCTTTGAGTTTCATTAATTTGGATTTTTTGGAATTATTAATGATTTTTTAAACTTTGTGTATTTTTACAATTTTTAAAATTATCGAATTTAAGGGATTTTAGGATTTTGATCCAAATCTATATCAAACTCCTTGGAATGACCCTCAAAGGTTAGGAATGGCATAAGAGAATGTTTTCAAGTATTTAAAGTTTTTTTTTTAGAATTTTAAAACATTTTTAATTAATTGATGTAATTAAATGTTTATTTTCCTTGAAAATTAAATTATAGTTAAATTTAAGGTGATTTGATAAGGCTTTTTATTTTCTTATGTTAATTCTTTAATTATGAGTAATTGTGGGTTTACTTGTATTTTTAGGATTTAATATGAATTAATAGAGAATTAATTAAATTTTTTAGACCAAATCAAGGAAGGAATTTTTGGGTTCCTAGTTGGTGGACCAGATGGGAACAAATTCAAGTGAATTTGGACCAAGAGATCACCTTAACTCAAGGTCCACTCCCCCTAAATTTTGGCCTAAATGGAGCTCTCTAATGTGGTTTATCAAACCACCAAGGTAACCTCTAGTTTTCCTTCCAAATTCCTAAGTCACTACCTTAGGCTTGGATGGGGATGCAATCAATGGCTCTAAACTCCTTAAACAAAGCATAATTATCACACCAAAATCAAATCCTAAATCACATTGGAAAGATCATAGAACCAAATTGAACTTAGGGTTCAAAACATAACCCCTAAGCCTAAAAAGGCATGCATATGCCCTTTAACACCTCAAATAGGGAAGGTAAAATTTGGATATGTCAACGACATGTCAAAATTAAATTCCCCTAAATCTTAATCCATGGTGACACCAATTAAGCAGACAAATGCATTAATACCATAAACATTAAAATAAAAATCGACATTCACAAAGAATTAATTAGGGCTTGAGACCATCGGGATTTTAAAGATCTCCAAGAGATCTTTCCAAAGAGCCTAAGAAAACATAAATTGCTTAAGTGTGGAGGGAGATATAATTTTTCAAAATTTTCCAATTATTTTGGAATTTTAAACCTAGATTTACATAATCAGCAGTGCTTTTACATATAGACGTGCTCTGATTAGGTAGCCAATCATTGATGCAGACTGTGTAACTAAGGGGTTAATCATGGCTATCAGATTATAGATTAGACAGATGTGATTAAATGAATTCAAAATTACGGGATCGAATATGCACCATTGA
>NW_021319328.1:3900-34296 GCF_001605985.2 Dendrobium catenatum
GGGGGGGGGGGGTGAATTGGTATTTTTAAGAAAATCTTTAAACACAAGAATAAATATCATAAACCAAAGTCACCACAAAAAACAAGTACGGAAAATTAAAGTGCGTAAGTAGTAAAAAGAACATAAGGGTTTATAGTGGTTCGGTCAACTTGACCTACGTCCACTCCCCGGAGGAGCCCTTTGAGTATTGCACTACCAACGTGACTCTCCTTTACCCCCACAGCTAGGCGAGGAAGCCATTACAAAACACCTCCTTTTTGCCACACCTGGCAAGGTAGAGAACCCCACTCCTTTTGCTTCCTCCTAGAGCAGGCAGAGAACCGCGATCGATCACTGAAGCTCACCTCTCCCAACCCTTCCAAGGATAAGAGAATCTAGGGAAGAAGATGTGGAATAATGCTTGGAGCAACCCTTGTGAACTCCCTTATAAGCTCCCCCTCATAAGATCCTCAATCTCTCTCTCCCTCTCTCTCTCCTTTAGGTTTTCTCAGGTCAAGACAACAGCAAAGGATGTTCAAAAATGTTGAACAATAGCTCTTAAATAGAAGAGCTTCAAAGGAGCTTAATAAATGCAAGTTGCCAACTTTATCGTCTACGACGATAATAATATCATCCTATACGATCAGTTTAAAACACAGATAATCGGCCAGAACACAGCTCTAAAAATGAACTGGTTGATTGAAAATTGGCTTGATCGTCCCGGCCGATCTCATGATCGTCCTGGATGATCAGTTCAAATTGAGAGAAAAATTATCCAGAGCATCGCCCTGAATTTGAGCTGTCCGATCCTAATCGCCCAGAATATCGCCCAAAATTTGTGCTGGCTGATATTTATCATCCAGGAGCAACTAAGATTTTTAAGTATATCGTCCCGGACTATCCTACGATCGTTTAGGACGATGTGATCATATCAATCATCCTTTATTGCTTCCTTGATTGTTGGATCAATTTAGGTATTATTGGGCCATATCATTCAGGCCGATCACACAATCGTCCTGGCCTATTTCCAAAAATACAGAATACCTAAATTGATCTTGGCGGCTATTTCTTTCAATTTTGACCATATCTTCCTGTCGATAAATGTATCGTCCAGGACAATAAATTAATTACGGTTGCCATAACTAAGAAATCCTGATTAGAACTTCTATTTTAAACTCGATCATCCAGGCCGATATAAATATTGTCCGGGACGATGTGAGTAAAAATAGAAATTCTAAATCTCTCTAGTGTGTGTGTAGGGTTACTTAACATCAGTCACTTCAAATATTAACAATTGATTCAAGAAAGGGAAAAAAGAAAATTAAAAACTGACTCAACCCTAATCTACCCAGTCTCGAGCTGATTCCAATTTCCATCCGATCTTTGAATCCTAAAAATGTCAGTAGTAAAAGGAAGTTGAAAAGAAGCAAGAGTGTTTGTTAATCATCAAAACATAGTCCATGAAACCTAATTTGCAACAACTATTATGTGCTAATTTTTAAGTTTTCATTACATATTTTGATTGAAAATTGATTGAAGTGTTTGTTTATTTAGTGTAACTACAATCTGTGAGTTAGTTTAATGGACAATAATTTACCCTTAGGTTATGACCAATCTAGTTGCTCACTGAGTTTTCTATAGGTGGCTATGCTAGTGTAGGGAAACAAAAAGGAGCTAGATTAATAATAAATATAAATTCTATAAGTGTTTCATCTTCTTATTATTTAAATAAATAAGAGTATGGTCAAGTCTGGTTGAGTTTATAATTCATTGCATATTAAATTACTTGAGATTTATTAAATTTTAAATGCTTAGGATAACCTTACAAGAGAGTCTAGATTCTTTATTTTTATGTTGATGTAATTAACTTATGTATAGAGTTTTAAAAATTGACATTTGAGTTAGGATACAAAAAATCCAAACATGGATTCTAAAGAGGAAAAGGGCATCCCTTAGGGGAGTGCCTTTTTCATTTAGAAGCCCAAATTTCAATTACTTTAATACCTAAAGAGGAAAGGATAACCCTCCCATAGAGGGAGAGTTTCTTTCCAATTGGATATCTAGATACAATGAATCTAAGGAGATCGAAGGGAAGAAGGACGAAGAGTTGAAGAGAGAGAGTATCCCATTCAAAGTCACTTACATCTACCCTAGAATTAGAATATGGGTTTGTTATTAGTGGTGTCTGACCACTTTTAATTTATGTAACTTGTAGGTTGTAATAAACAAACGGTATGCCTATGGATATTTACTTAATTAATTTTAATGTTTAATGAGTTTGATTTGATTTTATTGTGATTAGGATTGTTTATTTTCCTAGTTTTTGTGTGATTTGCATGTCGAGTTTTATTTTATTCTGGATTTTATTAGAGGCATGTGAGGGTACGTATAAAATTTTTCAACTTAAAATTTAAATAAAATTTTTAGGCCAAAATAAAAACTATGATGATCTAAAAAGTAAGTTTGTGATTGCAAGGAGTTAGCATAAGCATCATTTACCTTATCTTCTTTGTTAGGTGCATCCTCATTTGCAAGTTCTAGAAGACCACCTGGCCTTTGAGATTAAAAATTTGTCAAGGGGATGATGTGCAATTTCTAGGGGAAGATTTTTTTAAGCATTTTTTCAAAAATTAGTGTATTTTCATTTCATGCATTTAATCGAGTCGATCAGCAAACATTGTATTAAAAACTAATAAGAAGAGTCTAAAATTTTAATTGCATTTTTTCAAGCATTATCACCCAGCATAAGTTAAGGGGGCAATTAGGATCCACTCTAGATGTCAGTATCAATTCCCAAAAAAATTAATAATAACGTCCTTGCCAATCTTTTCTAAAATGACTAGACTCATGAATTTTAAATAGACTAGGTGGTTAGCTGGCTCCCTAATCCAGGCTAGGGTAAGTCTAAGTTTTACATTGTATTAATTAGGTTTGGGCTAATATGTTCCAGTGTCCAATTTAGATTTAGGATACATGACAAATTTTGAATCAATGGAGCCCAACCTCCAGGAACATAATTCCAAATTTCTAAAAAATTATTCAACTCAAACTAATGATTTGGTTGGGACACTTCTGAATTATTTTAGAATCATAAAGTGTCTCCTACCCTTCCTCCATTCACTTCGGATATATGTGTTCAAAACTTGATCCATTCCTAGTTCAAAATCCAAATTCCCTTCCTTTGATATCACTCCTAAAAAATCTCTAAAAAGAATTTTTGTGGTTATTTCAATCGAGAGTATTCATAGGAGACCTCATTTTTCTACGATGTAATTAATAATGAGAGCTTTCACAAGTAGGAGTTTTAGAACCTAAAAATACTTTTTAAAATCAATTTTCAAAACTTAATTAATCTTCTTGGGAAAATTTAAAATAAATGACAATCATTATCATCATGTTCGAATATTTGATATCGAATGATATTTTCTTCCTGTGGGTAGATATATAATTTGTTGAAAAAAATTTCAAATATCAAGTTAATGGTAATTCATTTAGATTATCATAGCTGGATATTTCATCAAACTTCACTTTAATTCTTCAGGGCAATAATATTTTTTTTCCTAAATTTGGCTACGATATTTGAGATGGAATTTGCAATTCTAAATATGGACCCCATTTCGAAAAAAAATTTCTAGCTCTTGAGGTAGTTTATCTTTTCTGATGGGATGTTCGATTTCAGAATTAAAATTCAAAATCAGTCCAAAGTTTCCTAAGAAAGATTAATCATTTTAAAGCTTCTTTTCAAATTTTAACCTCAAACTTGTCCCTTAATTATTCAACTCATTTATGTTATAAATTTGTTAATCAACAAAAAAATAGAAGTTAATGTTAGAGAGATAAAGTTAGAGAGAGAATGTCTGAGAATTTTTGTGTTTTTCTTGTATTTCAAATTTCTAAATCGCAGGATTTCATCATCTCTCTGGCGGTGGATGGTCACTGGCTACCAATGGTCGGCAATCCATTCGATGATTGTCATTGCTCATGTCGAGGTCTGAATGTTTTTGCTCGATCACTTCCATCGTGTCCTCCAACTTTTGGAGATGGAAAAATTTGCTTCAATCAAGGTGTTAAGGCTAAGGCAAAACCTGGTATGCTATTAATCATAAATGAGGGTAGTATTTTTGTGAATAAAAAAGAAGAGGTAATTATGTGTAAGGGGAAGAAGGTTTTGTTTGTGATGTGAAAGGTTAATTCAAATCTAGATTGCCGCTGGTTTCCAAGGGAGATTCTATATCCTCCCCTTCATCAAAGCATGTGTGGAAATTGATCAATGTATGTAATAATTATTTGAGTTATGAAGGAATGGATTCCACTGTTATTTGTCAGGGAAGATCTATCAAAAGGGAGGAGATACTGAAGTTTGTAATGCTGATGATATGGTAAATGACCCTCCTATGGTTGTAATTTTGCAGTCTAATCTGGTTGAGGTATGCAATTGTAAGTCAGGCGATCTGAGCTGATGTAAAGATTATATGGCTAAAGTTCCTATCCTTCCTATGATTGGGAAGCACCTAAATGCTTGGACCAGAATAGAAAATATAAAAATATTTGATTTGGATTTTGGTAATTGCTTATCTAAGGATGGATCTACTGTTAAGCTTCATAAACAAACTGAGTTGGAGAATTCAAAAAAACTTCAAAATTCACTAGTGATTAAGATTTTTGGTGGAGAGGCCCCTTTATCATTAATTAGCTCTTAATTAAGAAAATAGTTGTCTCATTTAGGTAAGTTCCATCTCACTTTGCTTGGTATGGGATGGGTTATTTGCTCTTTCTATGAGCCTGAGCATTTGGAAGCTATCTTGAACAATGGCACTTGGTTTGTTAACGGCCATATAATCAGGATTGATAGATGGTCTCAAAGCTTTTCTCTTGATTCGCTTAAAGGATTTACAACACCAATTTAGATTAGGCCATCTAATCTCCCACTTCAATGTTTGGATGAGATTAACATTTGCAGGATAGCATCTATGATTGGGAAGCCGTATTTGATTGACGATAATATGTTTTAGTGGGGAAAAAGAGAATACGGAAGGGTTTTTCTTTGTATTAAGCTGGATGCAAAGCTGCCTTTGGGAGTTTGGGTGGAGGGAATCGGTGGGAAGTTCTTTTAAATGACCAATTATGAAAGAATTCCAAATTTGTTCTTTAATTGTAGAAAAATTGGTCATGTCAAAAAGAATTGTGTTCAGGTCATTATGGAGACCATGTTTGGTTCTAAAAGTCAAGAGATTTTAGTAATGCAAAGATAGGTGCTTCTGAAGGCATTCAAGAAAAAATGATTGAAGAAGCTTGTATTGACAAAGTTGGATATGGTCCATGGATGTAAGTAAATTATGGGAAGAAGAGGTTTAAAAATTTTGTCAATAAAAAATTCATTCCTCATCCTGTGGTGACTAAAGGGAGGAAAGTCCATGAAGTATTGATAAATAAAAAAGCTTAAGATTTCAATGTATCCAATGTTGTTGAAGTTTTGAAACATGTTCAAGTTGGTCTTGAAATTTCCAAGACTGTTCAGGCTGGTTCGCAATACAATACTTTACAAAATATGGTTACTAATAGCAATTCTATTCAAGTAGTGGAACCTAAAATTTCCATGACTGTTCTACAGAAAGATGATAACAGCTTCAAAGTCCTAATGGATCTTGTGGAAGAAGGTGAGATTATTCAATCAAAATTGGATGATGTAGTGGCTGAAGTGGGAGAAAAAATAATTGCTTCTATGCATGAAGAAGTTGTTGTTGAAATAATTGATGATACAGGGGGTTTAGAAGTTGTTTCTCTGGATGGAAGAGTTGCCAAAGTGGGAGAAGTTGGCTCTCAATTAACTAAGAAGAAAAATCAAAACAACTCGAAGGCTTGGGTCCAATCAATTCATCCTCTAGGAGTAGAAGATTGGACTTGGAGGTGAAAGGTACATTGGGGACCTCTTCCTCTATTTTTTAATAATGTCATCAATTGCTTTTTGGAATTATAGAGGAGCAAGAAGGAAAAGTGCTTCTCTAAATCTTAGGGAGTTTACTAAACTTCATGGTGTTATCTTCTTTGGTTTAGTAGAAACCAAGTTGAATTCTATTGAAACAAGTGAAGTCAATTTAATGATTGGGGATGGATGGAATTTTTTCCATGTTCCATCAGTAGGTCTGTCTAGAGGCATTCTTACTTTATGGAATTCAAAATTAGCGATTTTTTCTATTTTTGACTCTTCTTCTCAAGTGGTAATTAGTCATCTTGAATTTTATAACAAAGGATCATGGAGGGTAGCTTCCGTATATGGAAGAAAAGAAGTACATTAAAGAAGAGATCTGTGGGAGATGTTGGATAAACATTCCACTATAGAATTTCTTATTGTGATAGGAGGTGATTTCAATTGCTTGATTTCCTAAGAGGATAAAAGAGGGGGAGAAGAGTTTTGTTTTCTCAAGGGTCGAAGGAGATGTAGGAAATTTTGGTAAACAATGATCTTCATGAGGTGAGGTTCATTGGCCCTTAATTTACTTGGTGCAACAACAAAATTGGTGGAGCACGGAACCTTGAAAGATTGGATAGATGCTTTATCAGTTTAACTGCTTTGAGCTCTTCCCATTGTTTGGTGGTTTGACATTTGGCTAGAGTGGCATCAGACCATTATCCTATTCTTTTAAATATACTTGATTTCAATCTGGTTACAAAAAGAAATATTATTTTTGAGGACATCTGGGCTTCGTATTCGGATTCTAATGTTGTTGTGAGGAAGGAATGGAACAAGGCTTATCATGCAAGCAACTCTCATATTCTCAACATCAAGTTTAGAAGAACTTTCAAATCCTTATTTTTTTTGGAGCAAAGCTACTCTAAAGAATCATAATCAACTAAAGGAATGCCTTCTGAAAGAAATTCTAGGGCTTCAAACAAAGGAATCTATCAATGGTTCCCTCATGGAAGTGGATTGTTGGAGCCTTAAAGCCAAAGTAAATGAATCAAATTCAACCTTGGATCGGTTGAGCTCATAGTGGAAGCAAAGAGCAAAGGTGAAGTGGTTAGTAGAAGGAGATTACAACTTGAAGTTTTTCCATTCTTATGCTAGTGCAAGGAGGAACACTAACTGCATTGCTAAAGTTAAAGATGAGAATGGTATTTTGGTGGAAGAACAAAAACTTATTGAAGATGTTTTCTTTCAAATTTTTGAGAAAAAATGGAATTAGAGAAATTGCAATTTGGAGGGTTGTCCGCCAGCATTGAATTGTATAAATAATATTGATTCTTGTTTATTGGAAATGTATTCCTCTTTTAAAGAGGTGGAGTTGGTGTTGAAACAAATGGGTGTAAATATTGCTCCCGATACGGATGGTGTTTCCTACTCGTTTATTAAAGTTTATTTGGACATCATTAAATCATATTTTTGAAATGATATCAAACATTATATTTGCTATGGAGAGTTGAATGATGTATGGTAAGAAATGTTGATTGTTCCCATTTATAAGTTGTCCAACTCGGTCTACCCGTCCAACTATAGACCAATCAGTTCTATGTAATTCTGTTTACAAGGTGGTGGTTAAGGTGATCATAAATATATTAATTGATGTTATTCCAAAGTTGATCTCGGAGGAGCAAGTGGCATTTATTAAAGGGAGATATTTGTCAGATCATGTGCTGATTTCTTAAGAATTAGTCCATAAATTTAGATATTCTAGATTCGCTAGAGGTCTTATTTCTTTCAAGGTCGACATGGAACAAGCATATGATTCTATGTCTTGTTCGACACTAACAAAAGTCTTGGATTATTATGGCTTTCTTACCAAGTTCTCCAAATTGATTTTGGAGTTTGTTGAAGATCCTTCTTTCTCATTGAATATTAATGGCAACTTCTCAGACAGGATTAAAGCAAAGTGTGGATTCTGACAATGTTGTACTTTATCTCCCCTTCTTTTTATTCTTTGATCTCAACTACTTTTTAATGTTTTTACTCAAAGTTCATGTGATATTAGCAATAGTTTATAAGGTCCAAGAGTGTCCCATTTACTTTATGCAGACGATATTATTATGTTTTCGGAAGCCAACAGGAAGGATGTAAAGGATGTTAAGGGCATCCTTAATGATTTTTGTTGTTGAACTGGACAACGTATAAATGTGGGAAAACCAGCCATTCTCTTTGGTAAATTTGTGAATAAAAGGAAGAAGAAAATCATTTCTCATATTATGGGCTTTAAATCTGTAAAGGAATTAATTACCTTCGGGTTAAAATTGCCTTAAGGAAACTAGTAAGTGATGATTTTCAATTCATCATTGACAAAGCCTTAAGGATGCTTAATATATGGGGAAGTAAGTTCATTTCGTTGGTGGGAAAACTCACCTCGGTTAAATCAGTAATGTTATCTTTTCCCACTTTTCTTGCTACACATTCTCTTGTTCCAAAATGAATGTTTGAGGAACTTGATAAATTGTGTAGGAGTTTCATTTGGAACAAGTCTAACAGAAGATTTGGCTTACATTATGTAAGTTGCCATGGTCTATGTAAGCCTCTGAATTTTGGAGGTCATGGATTGTATTCAAGTGTTTGTAAAGCTCCTGCATTAAGAGAAAGGTTGGCTTGGATATTTATTCAAGATATAGATTCCCAACTACACAAGCTATTGGCTCTTAAGTATGGTGCTCAGACGTATGTGGGAAATTCAAGGAGAAGTTATTCATCTTCATGGAAACTTTTAAATGATAGAGGAAGGATGCTTAATCCTATTGTTAGGTGGATAATAACAAATGTAGGTTCGGTTGATGCCTTTAATGACACTTGGATTATGGATAAATATATCAAAAAATGGCCTACATTCATTATTCCCTAAAATGATGATGCAGTTTTTGTTAAAGAATTTATTGTAAATATCTACTGGAATGAAGTGGAATTATTGAAATACTTTATTAAGGAACTTGTTAATCTGATTATGCTGGTGAAAATTAGCCAAGAATCGAGTGAAGATAGTAAGGAGCTTATAGATAAAAAATATGGAATAACTATTTCTAGGTTGGCTTTTTGAGCCTCAATGCAAGACTGCAATGATATTCAGGTGTGGAAGTTAATCAAAAAAGAAAAACTAAGCTCTCGAGTAGAAGTATTTTGGGGGAGATAATGTAGAAATGCTATTCCAACATTTTCAATTTTTATCCTACAGAAGATTAATTGGTGATGACAAATGTCCTAGAGGATGTAATGATGTTGAAGATGTTGATCATGTTGCCAACAATTGTGTTAAGATTACGGAGGTTTCACAACATTTAAATAAGTGAGGATTTGGAATTCCCTTATTTATTAGTTTTGAGGAATGTCTCAATTTGTTGGATCTCCTAGCTCAAAATTTTTGTATGCTTCTTAATCTTTATTGTAATGTGGTGTTCCTCTCTTGAAAAGCTAGGAACAGATTCATTCATGAAGGTTTGGAAGAGAGCTCGATATTCATTACTTCTAATGTTGTTTGTTATTCTTTGGTTTCAAATAGCTTTTGTCATTTAAACTCGGGCCACTGGTTTGCTAACCAGTCGTTTAAACTGTCCAATTTTTGGCATCCCCCACCCCCCGACTGGTTAAAGGTTAACGTGGATACCTCTCTAGTCTCTTCGTATAGAGCTGGAACTGGAGGGGTTTTTCGAGATTGCAAAGGAAGATTTCTGTTAGCATTTGGAAAATTTTGTGTTCATTGGGACATTTCACAATTGAAACTTTTAGCAATACATTCTTTGGAGGATGTAATCAAAGATTGGATGTTTAAACACAAAGGTATTATCATTGAAGGTGACAACTCTTACATTATTTCATTTCTTCAAGGTTCTTGAAATAATAGCGTCCACAAGGAGTAGAATATAGATTTTGTAAATGATTTCAGCATTGTTTGTTTTAATTTTATAAGGAGGATTAGTAATATGTTAGCAAATTTGTGTGCTAACTTTGCTCATCTTAGCAACTTTATTTGGAAAGATTTTAGTTTAAATAAGGTTCCTCCTTCATTTTTTAATTTGTTAAAGGAGGAAACGACTTTGTAGGTCTTTTGCTTTGTCTTTTTTTCTATTAATGCAATCATTTGTTTCTTAAAAAAAAAATTATGTTCTAATTTTATTAATTGAATTAAATTCTGATTTTGTTAATTGAATTAAGTTATTATTTTGTTAAATGAATTATATTATTATATAGTTAACTAAATTATGTTTTGAATTTTTTAATTGAATTAAGTTTTGCTTTTATTAATTAAATTATGTTATGAATTTCTTAATTGATTTAAGTTCTGAATTTGTTAAAATAATTATGTTATTCTTTTGTTATTTCAATTATGTTATTTTTTATTTTGTTGAATTAATTTATTATTTTGTTCTTTGTGTTGTGTTATTATTTTGTTAAATGAATTATATTATTACTTTGTGAATTTAACTATATTATGATTTTATTAATTGAATTAAGTTCTTCTTTTATTAATTTAATTATGTTATGATGTTTTTATTTGAATTAAGTTTTTCTTTTATTAATTTAATTATGTTATGAATTTTTTATTTGAATAAGGTTCCAAATTGGTTAAATGTATTATGTTATTTTTTTGTTATTTATATAATTTTTTTTTTCTATTAATTGAATTAAGTTATTATTTTGTTCATTGAATTATGTTATTGTTTTCTTAAATTAATTATGCTATTATTAAGTTAATAGAATTACATTACTATTTTGTTCGTTGACTGATGTTATTATTTCTTTTAAAGTGAATTAGGTTCTTAACTAATGTTTCAATTTTTTTATGCTAATTTGGTTTCATGGCAACCGATCTAGATAGCTCACGTAGGCGCTACAACACCCATCACATGTGGAGGAATTGACACAGCCACCTGTACACTATTCATCCTAGTATTGATTCACTTTGCATTAGCTACCGAACAGCTCATCTTGAACCTGTATGACTCATTATTTATTTGATTATTTTAATTATTTAATGTTATTTTCCTAACATTATTTAATATTTATTCAAAAGATTGTATTGGAAGTTGCTTCAAATTTGTTTATGGTTCATGATTATTGGCTAGTTATCAACCTTAAGTTCCTGGACACTTTGATGTTTATTCGACTAGATTGTGTGAAGCAAATCAGATACATTAGGGTGGAATACCATTTACTAACTAATTTGCTTGAGAGGTGGTCACCATAGAAAAATATATTCCATCTAGGTGTTGGTGAAAGGAAAATTATATTATAGGATATATAAATAATTTTAGGTGTACAATTTGATAGGCATGTATTTGTGGGATTACTCATAGTTGGTTTTGGTAGATGATGGTTGAGTTGGCTAGATTATTATATTGTTTTACTTGGAAGGCATCCAAAGGTAGATATTCATTATCAAGACCCTTTTTACCCTCACATCTCTTCTAAGTTCAGGATGGACCAAACACACACTCGGATATGTCTCCCATTGAGTTGGTTGAGATGGAATTTTTGGCATGATTCTTACTTAGACCTCTTAGAATTTGGTTTTTGGAGGCACATATGGACATGCATTTTATTCAATTTAGGCTTCAACCTGCTACCAGATACTTAAGGCTCAAAACTCATTTGTAGTACATGACTTACAAGGAGGACATAGTAATATTTAGGATATTTTCTCTTGGAGGAGCATTGTTGACCAATTTGTATAGAGAGCTGCCTAAAGCTATCAGATTATAAAGGGTCAAGATAGTGGTCTGCATCCATACAGGGCATGGGTACATTTACAACTTTGTAGATCACTGCCTCAAATTCCATACCCTATTCACCTCGATAACATGAGTGTCAAATTTAAGTATTTTTATGATTTTAACAATCACTTCTCATATTTTCTTAGTTTGTAATTCATATGATGAGAATGGGTGGTTTAGAAGTTGAATGAGGAATACTTACGGGTGATAACAACTGGAAATATTATGACATATATAAATGAGCTAGATGGGTTAATTGAGAGTTAGGCAATTTATGTGAGATTATTCATAATTAAATATATTTGTTTAGTTAAAGATCTCATCACTATAATAACATTGAAGGTTATATAAGAGCCTGATAAGGAATAGATTCACTCACAAGTTCCTCAGATCTTCTTAGCATCTGAGGAGAAATGGCTTTATAGAGTTCCTATAATAAGTTGGAAGAGAGTCATGTGGAGCCTTCTAGATAGAGTGTTGCGACAGTTTGGATACTTCCCCATCACCAAAATTACTGCCATGGATCTTAGCTTCATTAGAGTCAATAAGCATGGGAAGGTTGATACAGATTGGGAGTTGTACCACCAATTCTACATTTCTTTATGAGAGAGCAGGATAGCATATTTAGTGGCATGAGAGGTTCTTGTTCATGACTATAACAACAGAGTTAGGTATTTGAGCTGGTTAAGATCTTGGGCAGTACTATATATGCTCAGGGCATCAACAAACCATCCTAGAACATAATATCCAAGAGCACTAGCAGAACATCATATGGTAAATTTACTTTTATTAAATTGTATTATTTCTCTTGAACTTGAAAAACTTTACAAATTTTTGCAATCTTGATTTCTTTCTAATCACATAGAGGAGATAACAACCATAATTTTGAGGGACTGAGAATACATATATGCAACATGATTTAAATTGTAACTGACTTATGTCACAGATTGCACTAGCATATATATATATTAATGATGATCAATGTTTTGTTGAGATAGTTAGTTAGCATACAACATTTGTTAAGGCCCCTGCTTCTATAGATCCATAAGGTATTGGGCCATCCTATTACCTTTATGAGGGTCCCTCTTAGAACTACCTTACATTACCACATCACCATTACACTAAATTTCATACCATGATCCATGGAAGAGCCTTCTGTCGCACACCCTAATGTTAGTCTTAAGGACCAGCACGATCATGCACCACAACATTTTACTCCTAGCACTGATATGATACTATATTGGCATAAGAGGAGGAATTAGTGATATGTATTGTGTACCTTTCAGATATTTTAGTTATGTCATTATGTTCACATTATACTCCTTAGATTTTGATTATGTACTACATTTCATTCTATTGCATTAATGTTAACCATAATAGTGTAAATCACACTTATTCTACTCTAGTAACTATAAAAAAATTCTTATAAAGGACAACTATAATAAATCACTAATTTGATGTTATTATATGGTTATATAGGAATTCAACTTATCTAGTATATCATTTATGGTAAAGAATATAATAATTTATGTCAACCTTCGACCTTTCAATGATCACCTCAACAGAACCTTCTCTATCACGATTAATTTAAAAAATTCAACCTAGAGAAAGTCTAGCAATACCATATGCCCAACCTTCTGCTATAAATATCTCCACCACACATCTCTAAGATCATCGCCGACCCTGTTTACCTTTTCTTTCATAACTTCATCATACATATGTCAAAATAAGCAATCTTCATCTTTGCTCCAGAAATGCATAACAAACCAAAAATTTCATTACAATTAACCTTTTCTTCGAGGCTTTCATTAGTACTTAGCGCCAATTTTTTTTTTCAAAAAATTCTTCATCTTCAATCATCTGCTTCGTGGGAATTCTATGAATCTTATCCCTAACTTGAAAGTACAATGTGGTGTAAGATATATGAAGTCGGACAACTCTTACAAATAAACTTAAGGCTACAAGATTCATATATTGCCTTTTAAATGAACATTTACATCTACAGCTTATATAGATAGAGAAGCCTAACTAAATTATAACAACTGAAATATGAAATACTTTTAATTAAATTTATTTCTACTATATGTATGACTTGATAATACATTCCTATGAGTATGATTTTATAATACACCCTAATTTGATAAGGCAACTTTACAGTTCATACACTGTGTTTGCTACTCCTTATAACTTGATAGCTCAAGTATTATGCAACTCATAAAAGTTCAATATTTTTGGCATTTAGCAGTTGGATTATCGCATTTTGTAAAAATTCTAAGTGAGAATCTTTATTTTACGGTTCTAACAAAAAGAAGTTTTCGTCTCTCCAAACGCATTTAGTTTTGTGACCAATTGAATTATTTTTTCTATAGGTCAGTAAATGTTGATTTTTCTTGATATCAGCTTTTTGTTGCATGGAGTTATCTATCTTCATTTCCCTTGTTTTAGAATAAATTTATTTTTGAAATTTATAATAATATTTGGTTTATAATCTGGATATATTTTAATCTTCTTAAAATTTTCTTTCAAATAATATAATATAATTTTTTTAATTACTTATATATTATAATATTTTCAAAATAGATTTAAAGATTCTGATATCAATCTTATAATTTAATTAGATGTTATTCTACAACAAATTTTCTATAATGTCATGTCTCATAATAAGACACAATGGCAAAAAAGGATTCATGTAGCCGACCCCACGTTGTGGGACAAAGGCTTGAAGTTATTGTTGTTGTTGCATGTCTCATAAGCATTTTTAAATTTTTTATCGATCTAACTATTTTATAAATGTTAGAAAGTTAAAATTTTTTGTTAATTAATTTGAAAGATTGCATTTATTTTAAAGTGTTACATAACCATAATTTAAGTTGTGCATGTAAAAATTCCTTCACAAATGTCATAACTGTTAGTGGTCAAGTCATGAAAAAGATACTCGCTATCAAGATGAGATCATTTGAACACTTACCATAACCAACTAGCTTGTTTGTCCTAAATGAGGCAAGTAGACCACCAGACCTCATTGAGGCTCGGTTACATACAGGAAGGCCTTCACAAGGGGCTAAAAACTCACCCCATGAACGCTCACTACTACATAAAACATTGGCTTCCTCAATATAATTGCATGTTCTTCCTATATGATTCCATAATTTGTATAGGACATCAACTCCTGACTGGTCCACCACTATTGTGCCTATCCAACTCATCACCAACTAATATCATACCAATCATGATGGAGCTCTCCCACTATACTACTACTTTGTACCATCTTTGCATTGCTTCACTCGACCAAAGATGAATCCTCCATCCTAGCACTAATATAAATCAAATGGTAAGATATAAATAGAGTGCAGTGTACATTATACATGTAATGTATGTAGCATTGTATTTTTTCACCAATATCCTATAAATAAAGGGAAATAGATAATTCTCAAGATACATGATAATACTTGAAGAAGTTTCTTGGGTGTGTAGGGAATTTTAAACTTTCTTGAAATTTCCAATCTTCATGTACTCTTCATTTATATTATCAAATAATGCTTAAAGTCTCTTCACATAAACATGCCAGTAAAGTTAGGTGTCACCCACATACAAGGTTTTATTCAATATTCTCTTAGGTATGGTATGGATAGACTGATGCCCTTGATAAGAAGTCAGTTGTTGACCTCATTTTTGAATGAGATCTAAACCCACCTTTCTCACCTTGTTTAGTACATAGGTATAAAATCATTGGTATGAACTTAACCTCCAAACATCTTTTGGTTAGGTATAGGGTTTCCAACATATCCTAAACCTAATTGTCAAAGGGACATCCAAACCATATGTATGGTGTGATAGATCTAATCTAAATCCATTATTACTATTGAAGTCAAGTGAAGATCAAAAGTTCACCCAACTTATAATCAATGCCACTCATGATGTATTTTAATGATTGAACAAAAACCCTTGGAAATTTCCTAAACCTATTCAAAAAATAGCTTTTAAGTTTTTTGACCACATAGTGACCGATCGCCAACACCTAGTTAACCAAGATAGACCATCGTCTCCTTTAAATCCTAAAATTATACAACTTACATTTTTTTCTTATATAGTTCCTAAACCATAGGATTGTCTCCCAAGACCTTCAAACATCTTTATAAACTTGTTTTAATCAAATGAAGTCCAATGTGGACATTAGTTGACCATGTTTAACCAAATTGACCACATGCGCCCCATTTAACCAAATTGCACACTTAATTTATTCAATTACTTTTAAACCTTGACTTAGCATTCCAAACTTCCAAATACATATACAAAATTTTCCAAACACATTAGAACCCTTAGTGAGCCATGTTTCACCTGATTAGACTCAATTGACCATGCTTGACCAAATTTAACTATAGATATATCCTCTTTAATCAAACCCTATTTAGCTTGTAACAATGGTATAAACACCTAAAAATAATTATTTGGCATTATAATTGAACTTCTATAAAATACCCAACATTTGGGCATATTTGGTTCGACTTAATTGGGATAACCAAAATTAGTTTAAACTTGCCCAAATATAGCTAGGCCCTATAGATAAATTACTTGAATCAAAGGATTTTATTTATATTTTTATAATCAAATATGTATAGAAGATAATTAATATGCCTTCTCAAAAAATGACTTGTGCTTAAACATTGATTTGAAAATAAAAAGTTATTAAACTTTCATAATTAAACCTAATATAGATAATATACAATTCATACCAAAAAAATAAAATGATATTCAACTTTCATTTTGAAAATGAAATTAACCAAGTTCAAAACTCTATTTATATCATGGCATTTTTACCCTCGTCCACAAAACTAAAGTACTTTTTTTTAAACTAGGCTTTAGGTTCCCTAGAGAAGTAAGTTTCTATAATTAATTACATCCCATGATGAATCTTGAGAAATTAACCAAGGTCAAAACTCTATTTATATCATGGCATTTTTACCCTCGTCCACAAAACTAAAGTACTTTTTTTTTAAACTAGGCTTTAGGTTCCCTAGAGAAGTAAGTTTCTATAATTAATTACATCCCATGATGAATCTTGAGAAAACTCTTGATTAAAGTGGTGACTAAACTTCTTTATATTTATAAGAATTTAATTAAGGACTTGAACTTAACCTATAAATTAAGAATGGTTCAAAGATAAAACACTTTAATAATAAATTCAAGAACGAAGAGTAGATAATGCTTAAGATTAGGGAAAACTTAGAAACACTTTAACATATTCTTAAGTTAAGATTTACCACTTGGATTATGGCTGAGTATAGGTTTAAGTAGTTAATTTGTCAAAAGATCGAATAATACTCACAAGGGAAAATGCAAGAATTAAGCACATGTGTAACTCTAGATATGCATATGCCTAGAGTGGACATCCATCTAATTGCCTAGCGCTTTTATAAAACCAGGACATTTCATGTCTAAAATTTGTAAGATAGATAAGCTCCTCTTATGATGGAAATAAAGGTTCCAAGTTTAAAATTTAATTAGGTATTTAAAAATGTTAAGGGGTTCATATGTATTGAATAATGTAAATTAAAAAAAATTATCTAAAATCTAAATACTTTAAATGCTACAAATGCATACTAGAATGATTAATTTATTTAACAAAAATTTTCCAGCATAACAACCCTATACCAATAAGAATAGTAGACTCTGCCTAATCATTTGCTTTTCATAGGGTAGTGTGTGTAACAAAAATTTAAAAAGTATGACATATATGCAATTTATAGGCAATGGAATTGCGGTGTAAGAGTATAAAAACTATAACATCTTAGAAGCCAAAAGTGTATGTCTAAATAAAAATACATTCAATGCCTAAAAAATAAGAAAAAGCATGTAGTTTCTAATAATAATTATGCACAATCTATACATGTATGTGTATAAAGTAGGAGTACAAAAATAATGTAATGCAGTTCCATAATATGTGAATCATGGTTAACTATAAAGAAAAGTTTGTCAAACTACACTGAGAATATGTTTTTATTTGTACACCTATACAATAACACAAGTCCATATAAATATAAAAATACTTATTTAATATCTTAAATTCTTGTTACTCCAGGTTCGTACAAAGTATGAAATTCCACAATTTAGACTTCTACACTCTAAAAGTAATTTAGATTTAGGCTTTAGAAATCTTTAAATTTCACAACTTCTTAAAAATTTATAATATACATTTACAGGCATATACTCAACTCCCTAAAGGGTTTATTATAAAACATGTGTATGTACAATGCAATGTATAATCTAATATTTACAAGACATAACATATTATAATAAAGGTAAACAATCACTACATTACATAGCCACTAGAAGTATAAAATTAAAACAAAGTGCATGAGAGAAAACACACCGCCTTAGCGTAGGCTAAAGTTTGTTGTCCTATTAAGCAATTCTAATGAGTGTGCTAAACTTTATTATTTGACATATACTAGGTTGATTAATGAAAGAGTTGTGAGGATGACGATGAAATTAGATATGTTTATTTGATTCAAATTTGAAGAACAATGGTGATTGAGTTAGATCACACATCATGCTACTCTCTTGAAATTTTGAGTCATTATTATCCGGGCATTCGATCTCTGATCAAATAATGACGATGAAATCATAAGGGCTAGAAACTTCAAGTGTCTAGTAAGGCAAAGCTGGATTCAAGTTATTAGATAATTGATAAATATAGCGGCATTTAATTCCAAAAAAAGTTGAAACTTAAAAAATAAACAACTCTTTAACTATGCGACCATTTTGTATGATTCGTGCCTCTATATAATCATCTGGAGGAGTAAAACAAAGTCCTTATGGTTTTGAGGTTTATGTTCTAGTAAGTTTAATGTAACATCATAAATACTCTCTATTATATTTATGAAATTATTCAAAAAATTACTCAAACTTAAAGAATCAATAACTCAACCACTCGACCATTCTGTATGATTAAGGCCTCTAAAATCATCTTAAGGAATATAACAAAACCCCTATGGTTTTCATATTTAAGTTTTAGTAAATTTAACATAACTTCATAAATACTCTCTATTATATTTATGAAATTCTTCAACATAAAGAGCTATAGTTGAGCTGAGATTTTTAGTGATAATCCTTTCGGGTGATATACACATACCCAAAAGTATTCATGTCAATTTAAGCACAAGTGAAACCACAATTGGAATTTTAAATTCCTAGGTTTGACCTTGACAAAGGAATTTAAATATTAATAAACATGACCTATAGAGAATTTAAGGATTTGCTTAAATGGAGTATTAGATAGATGTAAAAGGGTTTGTTATCCATTAATTTTTGTCAATTACATGTCCAAAATTCCATTTATAAAATTTTTAAACTATATATACATTTAATTTAAAAAATTATAAAAAAAAACCCTCGGAAGAATATAACGACCATAAATTAGCAGGGTTTGAACAATAGCTCATCACCGACAAAGTGTTTAAATTTTAAGCCAATTAGACTTCATTTGGTATGTCATTTAGTAAATAAAAAATTCATATACTTTAATGACCTTAGAGTTTAATTAATTCATTAAATAACATAACAAATTAAATTGAATTGAAGTTTAATGGTTGTGATTTAAAATTTTTTGGAGTTGATTTAGTTTAAAAGTAAAAAAAGTACCACAATTATCTTAATTAAAATAATTCAATAAATTTGGAAATTTTTTCGTAAATTGTAACTAAATGAATAAAATCATAATAATATAAACTAAATGACATTATACTCAAAATATAATATATTATTAAATAAAATAAATTAACCAATAAAATTTTAATAAAAAAATAAAGTCAAAATTTAGTCAAACCCCTTAATAATGGAATACGTAATAATCAATAAATAAATTAAAGTATATATAAATAATAAATAATTATGGGTAAAAATTAAATTATTATGAAATAAAAATATTCCAATGTTTAAGGCTCACTTGAAGAACAAAATAGACAGATAGGCTAATTGCGAAAATGAATATAAAATGAATCAGTTATAACTTATTTTTTTCTATGGATATGAGTTTTTAAATGTTGAGGATGACTATTTTTTCAGAAGGGAAGTGTTGTAACACCTACAAATTAGGGAATTTTTTTGACTTGATCTGATTATATCAGATTCAAGGCACCTGTTAAATTTATACATTCAAATTATTCTACATGCATCTAGGAATATTTTTTATGCATTTGAAAGTTTTCATGTTTTCTACACTAGGTCCTAGGGTATGTTTACAAATTCTAAAAATTTAGAATATTCCCCTAGTGAGCCAAAACTCTAGGATTGGTGGCACAACAACAATGAGATATTTAGAATTTTGGAAATTAATTATGTGCTGTGGCACTGTTTATAGCACTATAGTGTGGTGGGCTTCTAGAGTGTGTGATGCGGCACAATTTTGTGCACTGTGGCACTAAGTTTGATTTTAAATTGTAAAATATCATTTTACACCAAAACAAATTTTACTTTCTTGTTAAGGTATGTCTTAGAAAGAGAGTTGATTTATGGAGAGAGAAAACCATTTTTGGGCAAGTTCGATCCATTTTAGCATTTTGTGAATCTCAATTTTCAAAAATATTGAAATTTCTTTATTTATATGCGTTAAATTATATTTTTATTGTCTAGAAAATGAAAATAGCTTTACACCTACAAAACTTTCACTACATAACTTTCATTAAGATATAGATATATTTAATTTTGACATTTGGATATTTTTATAGAAATTTTACATCTAGCATTTTTTAAAGTGCACCATTTTAATTGTATGGAAAATAATGTTAATGCTAGAAAATAATATCATATAACTTCAAATTAATTCTTTGAAAAATCATTGTAATTTTGTTACATTCTAAATTAGTAAAATTCTGCATATTAGGATTTTCAGTTACCCATCATTAAAAAATTCTAGTAAATTATGAAATTAGTTTATTTATACTTCTTTTACTTTGATGCAATAAACTATATGCTTATCTGATTGAACTTTAAGATTCTGAGGAGTTCTACTGAGTGTGAAGGAAGATCTGTAATGGTGTTAAATACAGATTGTTTTGTTAATGTCCATTCTAGAGATATATGCACATTTTTTTTCTAATGTTGGTCATTAAGAATTCTAAGGGTTTATTTTTTAATATGCTAGCATGAGAGTTATAATGGATAGATTTCTCTAAATTTTTTTGTAATAGGAGGTATAAGGCTTTGAGGAAAATTTATTACTTTCTATTCTGATATATGAAGTACTTATTTATTTATTTTCTACCTTACTATTCATGTTTTGTTAACAATAAGCACTTCTACTTTCTACACAATAATTGTTACAAACACATTTTCAAAATAATTTGAATACTTAATATATGATATTTGGAAATTTAAATCTATATAATTGTGACCTACTTAGATGTGCTAGCTCACATTTTATCTAAATTTCTATTTTAGGATATGCAAAAGAACCAATTTAGTAGTTAAGTCAGGATCTAATTATTCTATATTTATATAGGTATTTTTATGCTTTCCTCCAGACAAGGCAAGTCATTTAAATAATTCAATTATCTGTTTTAGTCTTCAGATTTGTGTTATATTGTAATCATTATAAATACATTTTGGTAAGAAATGAAAATAAAATTTGTGTATAAGAATTTTTCTTTATAGTTGTAGTTATTAACAGCTATAGTCCATCTTTTTTTTCCTATAATACATTAAAAAAAATCTAAATTTTTTTCCAAAACATATATCATGGGTTTGGCTCATTGTAAGCCAACACGATAGGAATTACTCCTTCTATGGGTCTTATGAGGTTGGGTAGTGAGAGTTTGTAGGAAGCATATCCTGAGTTACATTAAATTTGTTTGCTTATCCACCTTATCAGTTGGTTCATTCCTTCAAAAAATTGGAGCATCTGTTTGTAAAAGATTTTTTAGGGCAAGATAACACACCAAAGTCAGGGATTTGGTGATTAAAAAGCATAAACCTGGCACAAATTAGTAGATTTATTTTCGGAATGACAGGCCACCTACACTAGTTTCTTTTCCTGAGAAAAGCCACCTACACTAGCTTCTTCCATTCGCATCTCCAAAATTTCCTTTTTTAGACAATCATTCAATTGATTAAGATCTTTAAGTTTCGCTTTACTCCAAAAAAATAAAGCTTTTAAGGTCCTTTTAAACTTAATATTAATCTCAGGATACCTCCTGACAATTCTCATATTCCAAGCTTCAAGTACCTCACCCGATGAAGAAAAAAGAGAGGCCTAAGTATTTTCAATTTTTAAGAAACTTTTAGCCTTATGATATTAACTCCAATGATTCAAAATTATGGGACAATGATCTAAAGAAATCCTTTCAGGAAGCCTTAGCACTATCAACTGAGAAACATTCAAAGCTATTGAATTAACAAAGCACCTATCAAATCTCTCCAAAATTTGAGCACCCCCAACCATGTTATTGCACCAAGTGAATTTTGCCCCAACATAGGCAACCTGATGATAAACATTGTTAGTTAAAAAATCCTTCATCTCCTTAGGTCATTGGGAAAACAAAAAACTTTTTCCCTCACCTCTTATCACCTTCAGACAACAAGTAATTAAAGTCTCCACCTACCATCGATGGAATATCCTTTCAAGAAAACATTTCAATTTTATTCTACAGGTCCCTTCTTTTGTATACATCATTGTTCCCATAAAGAGTAGAAATCCTCAAAACTCCTTTATTATGGATCTCTAACTCACTAATCACACATTAATAAGAAGATTCCAAAGTAGAAAAAAAAAAAACAAATTTGAAATCCCTAACATCAGGATACCTCAAAACCATCCAACATAAGGAAAATAAAAAAAATCCAAATAAAGTCAAATAAGACGATTAACTTCATTTCTATCAATAGAAGATAACTTAGTCTCCAACAAGCCAACAAAAACCACACCATTTTCTTTAACAATTTCCTTAAGGCAGAGAGAAGCTTAAACTTTCCTAGCTCCTCTACAATTCCAAAAAGTGATGAATTTCATTGATAATGTGAAGGGGAACAATCCCCCATTTTTTCCTTAATCTCAACATCCATTTTCCTGCTTCTATGAACAAACTTAGTAGGACCAAGACCCTTAAGTTCTTTACTAAGCTTTCTCTTCACAGATGAAACACCTCCATCCATACCAACAACCTCAGCTATTCCCAAAACACCTTTATCAACCCCAGTAGGAGATCCCACTACTTCCATATTATCCCCACCATAATAAGAGATAACATTCTCACCCTTATTTCCAATATTCAAATGAGACCCCACCACCTTGCAAAACCCATTTAACACATCAAACTTATTAACATCTTGAATAATAGATGCTGATATAAAACTAAAATTCTTACCCGCATCTAAAATTGTAGCATCACAAGGATAAAAAATCTTCAAGTTTTGATTTTTTCAACTACATCAATCAGAATGGTTGAAGATAGAAAACAACCTATGATAATATTATTAGGACCAGCAACCTCAAAATAATCATCCAGTTGATCTACTTTGCCTCGCTATCCCCAAGCACATACTTTTTAGTTTGATTCCCCCTACTAACTCTGAAACCATTCGAACACCCCTCCTCCTATCAGAAAATTTAACTCTCCCCTTACCATACTTAGGATGGATCTACTGACCATAACAAACTTCATTATTGTCCATAACTATAGTTCTACCGCAACCCTCAGAACCCCGAGCACCAACAATAGTAGGAAAACCCTTTTCCCCCTGGCTAATCACCTCAGTAAGAGAAGCTTCAACCTTTACCTCCTTCTAGTGACTAATCTTACCACATAAAACAAAATTTAGAGATCCTTTCATACTCAATTTTCCAAAAGAATCTACTAGAACTTCCTTCAACCTAGACACCTAAGAGAAGCTGGCTATCCAACATATTCTGAACAAAACTCTAGAAAACTCTCTTCTTCCCCACTGAAATATATTCTCATCCAACTTATATGGCCTGCCTACTTGATATGCTATTCTGCAAACTTTAATCTCATCCCAACACTGTAATGGGAGATTTGGCATTCTAATCTACACTAGAGCTGATAAACACTTCAAAGTAGAAGAATAGAAGGAGTATGACCAGTTGTCAAAGCCAATAATATTACCTTTAACATACCAAGGTCCTTTAGACAAGACTGAATCCATAGCCTCTAATTTACTAAACAAACAAAGCACCCATTCTAAGCCCAACGTTGTAAAGTGAAATTTACCGAAATGACTCCAATGCCTTCTCAATTCAAGGCCAATCACATGAAATGGAATTTAATCTCCATATACTTTGAAAAATAAAGCATTTTGAAACTTCTTTGTATTTTCCCACATATTTTCTTCATGTAAATTCACTTCTTTTCCTCTTCCATTAAAAAAGATCCCAAATCCAAATTAATAAATCTAATATTTGGCTTTCTACTCCAAACATTGGGCATGACATTCTTCACATGATCCTCATTAGCTGGTAAAGAATACTCATTAATGCCTTGAACAACAAAACACAAATCACCAAACTCACATTAACAGACCTTCTCACGATCATAAAAAATTTAGTGACCTCAACCTTAGCCTTCTCAAGAATTCAAACGATAACCTTGTCAACAAAATCATTGGTAGCTCCTAGAATAGTAAGGTCAGTAACCAACAAACTTGTTTTACTAAATAGATTAATAGAAGTATCAAGGATAGAAAGCAAACTCTCAAATCTATTAACATAAATGTTTAACATAGCTGAAAATGAGGCATCTGTATCAAAATTTCTATCACCTCTGACATCAAAAGGATTGAGATTAGTTAATTTTTTTGCTTTGGAAACCAACATCTACCAGCACTTCTTTACCTTTCCCAACAACTTCCACAACCTTCTTAATAGTCAATAAACCACCTTCCTTTATGACCAAAGGTTTCTCTTTGATCAAATTCTTTTAAATTTCTAGGATGGAGGAATTACGCATTGATGTAACTCTTAAAGTATGATGACTAGAAGATTTAAAAACCTATTAAGCATGAACTGAAGAAGCTCTAATTGATGGATGAATACAACCAATCAGAAATGCCTAAGCACTACTGGTGGATGGACGGCATCCATTCATCGCCATAACAGAAGCTGAAACTGAGGGAAATAGACTTTTAGAATTGCTTTATATCTCTAAAAGATGGACATCCTCTATCTACTTTCAAAATTCAATGTGGCAACTCGAGCTCATGAGTTTTATATTTTTTATGATAACAAACATCTTTATATCTCATAGTATTTTTTTATTCTATATTTGTATGTGTGTATACTAACATCTCAAGAATACCATGCAACATCAAACAAAGAATCATAGCTCAAGATTTGGTTCAATAATGTTATGTTGTAAAGGGTTTGTAATATTAATTAATATAATTTTGATTTCTTGAGTAAGTTTTGTAAAGGAGTATGCTTGCTTGGTGACCATGCACACACACACTCAAGGGAGTGAGATCTACTCAAATCCAGAAGATCAAGTTTTGAATTAATCATACTGGATGATTTTGGATCGTCCAGGATGATCCTTTATGATCTTGGAATAATTTAGGCAAAGATTTAAGTTTAAATTTTTGTTCTAATCGTCCCGAACGATCATATCATCCTGGATGATCATATCATCCTAGACGATCAATACAAATCATGCCTAAATTATTCCTGTGATTAGGGGACTAATTATGGTTAAATTTTTAATCTGATCATCTTGGGCGATCTATATATCGTACAGGATGATGCTTGCCGACATACTTGATTTTCCTAAATCGTCCAAGCTGAAATATCTTAATTTTTCTTCTAATCAACCTAGATGATCCACAACATCATCCTGGACGATCTGTACATTTTTGTACTAATCATCTTGGACTATCCTAATATCGTCAAGGACTATTAAGATAAATTCTGCACATCATACTGGACGATCCTGCGATCGTCCAAGATGATTTTGGGCACCAAGATTGAATTTTTAAGGCCCTCCTTTTAAGTGCATCATACGGGATGATCCCGTAATCATCCTTGATAAAATTTGGCTCCTAAATTGAGTTTTTAGGGTTTTTAGAAGTCCTCTTTTTAAGCATATCACATGGGACGATCTGACGATTATCCTGGATGATAATGTCGGTTTGGTGCATTTAAGAGTCTTTATGGAGCTCCTTTTTTTAAGCTTTAACAAGTTTGGCAGCCATTAAAGCTTCGTTCTTCTGGAGAAAACTGTTGAAAACTCGTTCACAATGAATTAGGTTGTTAAACCAAGCTTATGTCCCAAGGCTATCCAAGAGGGAGGGGGGGGGATTGGTATTTTAAAAATTTATCCTCTTTTGAATATTTTGAATCGAAAGTAAAATTTAATAAATTTTTAGAAATAGTTTTTCAACCATAATTTTTAGAATAGAAATAGCAGAAAATAAAAAGCATTAAAGAATAAAAGACACAAGATTTATAGTGGTTCGGTCAAAACTAGATCTACATCCACTCCCCGGAGGCACACTCCGAGTATTGCACTAATACCAATAGTGTCTCTCTTTTTGCACCCACGTCAAGGCGAAGAAGCCTTTACAACAAAATCTTTCCACCACTACCAGGTGCGGCAGAGAACTGTCATCCTTTTACACTATCCCCAGTGTTAGCAGAGAACCGTCATCCTTTTACAGTATCCCTAGTATTGGTAGAGAACCGTTTAGCCTTTCACACTCTCCTAGTATGGGTAGAGAACCCTTCGCCTGTTCACACTCTCCAAGTGTCGGAAGAGAACCGGATCTCCTTGACAGATCTCCTCACAAGAAATCTAGAAGGTAGAAAGAAAAGAGTGAAGTAATCATAATTCAAAAGCAAAGACACTTACCTTTAAACTCCAAGTGAAGCCTTCACGCTCCAGTAGCAAGAATCCTTCTTCGAACACTCTCTCACACTCTCTCCTTGACTCTTCTTTCAGTAGGCATGAAGATCAATGGGCAAAAAGAGATGGTGGCAGTCAAAATTGGACTATATATAAAAGAGACTAGAAAAACTGTCCAAAAACTGCAAATTTTCAAGTCAACATGAAATAGATCGTCCCGTACGATCGTGAATCATCTTGGACAATTTTACTTAAGGTGTTGAAAATGATTCTAATGAATATTGGTATGAACTTAGTTCATACAGGATCATTATCCCATACGAACTAGGTTCATACGGATGGACAGTTATTTCATAGGTCGGTTCCAAAAAACCCTAGAACGACGTCAAAAAGTGAAGTGTTGATTCACTTCATCCTCGGATGAATGTATCTTCATCCTGGATGAATTTTGGATAGAGGATTTCATCTCAAGATGAATAGTGAATTTTGTCTTGACGATTAGTGTAAACTCAAAGTACATAGGAGTTTGTCCAGGGACGAACTTGGACTTCGTCTAGGAAAATAGACCAAATTGGAAATTCAGTGGATTTTATCCAGAGATGAATCATACATTTCATCTAGACGAACAGTGTAAGGTGAGAATCCAGAGATGTTCGTCCAGGGACAAATATGGAATTTCCTCCGGACGATCAGGACTTAGAAAATTTTCTCACTTCCTGTTCGATCCATTGCTCTACCGAGGGGATAACTGACTTGATCGTCCCGTACGATCAATATAAATTTCTTGTTCCCCAATTGTGTGTGTGTGTGCTTATCTACACAATTACAATCACTCCATCTTAAACTCAATACAAAGCTAAGTACAAACTTTAATTTACAAACTATCTCATGCTGAATATGAATTGAAGTCTTCAGTAGTCTGGAGTTTGATTTTCCTGAAATGTTAGTACACATAAGAGCAAAAACAAATTTTCCATAAAAGTGTAAGGAGATAACTACACATAAAATATTAATATTTGGAATCATCAAAACTATACAAGTTGCAAGTGTTGAGTCTAGTAAATAGGTTGTTAGAACTAAGTTGATGTCCCAAGGCTACCAAGAGGGGTGGTGAATTGGTATTTTACAAATTTAAACCCTCTTTGAAAATGTGTTGAACCGAAATGAAAATTTTTATTAAGTTTTTATAGAAAATGTTTTTAAACCACAGAGTTCTTTAAACCAAAAATGCGGAAAAGTAAAAACAGTAATGTAAATGACACCAGATTTATAGTGCTTCGGTCTAAACCAGACCTACATCCACTCCCCAGAGGCACCCTCTGAGTATTGCACTAATACCAATAGTGATTCTCCTTTTGCACCCACAACAAGGTGGAGAAGCTTTTACAAAACACTCTTTTCACTACTACTTGGTACGACAGAGAACCGTCGTCCTTTTACACAATCCCCAGGGTTGGCAGAGAACCGCCGGTCCTTTCACACTCTCCTAGTGTGGGCAGAGAACTGTCCGTCCTTTCACACTCTCCTAGTGTGGGAAGAGAACCCTTCGGCTGTTCACACTCTCCAAGTGTAGGCAGCGAACCCTTTTGGTTGTTCACACTTTCCAAGTGTCGGTAGAGAGCCTGATCTCCTTGACAGATCTTCTCACAAGAATCTAGAAGGAAGAAAGAAAAGAGTGAAGTAATCTCAATTCACAAGTAGAGATTCTTACATTTAAACTCCAAGTGAAGCCTTCACGCTCCAGTGGTACGAATCCTCCTTTGAATGCTCTCTTACACTCTCTCCTCAACTTTTCTCAATAGGCATGAAGATCAAATGACAAAAAGATTGGGTGGCAGTCTAATTTGGACTATATATACAAAAGATAAGAAAAACCGCCCAAAAACTGTAAGTTTTCAATTCTGTACGCAGTGGATCGTCCCGTACGAACGTGGATCGTCCTGGACGATATTACTTAAAATCCTTGAAACGAACCTGTTTGTATAAGTGTACAAAATGTTTTCTTACAAGCTGATCGTCCCATACAAACCAAGTTCGTCCGGTACGAACGGTTATTACAAGGTCGGTTCCAAAAGCTGCAGTAAAACCATTCTAAGTCGGTTGTATCGTCTGGACGAAAATTGGTTCGTCCGGATGAAATTTTTACAGAGACCAGATCGTCGTGGACGATATTTAATTTTGTTTGGACGAAAATCTTACAGAAAGCAAATCGTCATATAGGATAATTTAATTTCGTATGGACGAAAATCTTACAGAGACTAGATCGTCCTGGACGATATTTAATTTTATCTGGACGAAAATCTTATAGAGAGCAAATCGTCGTGTACAATAATTTAATTTCGTCTGGACAAAAATTTTACAGAGAACAAATTGTCCCGGACGATTTTTAATTTTGTCCTGGACGAATAGGACTTAGAAAATGTTTCTAGCCAGTTCCTATTCGTTCCATCTGATTTTAATAGAAGATAACTGTCTGATCGTCCCGTACAAACTGATATAATCCTGTACGATCAGTATAAATTTTATATGATCTTCTTATGTATCCTTATGTGTGTGGTGTATATTTTATTCACTCAATTACAATCACTCCCCCTTTCACGTTTATTTCATAGAAAAAGTCAAGCTTCAAATTCAACAAAAGTATCTCTATGCTGATTTGATTTGAGTCTTCGTACGTCTGGAGTTTCGATTTTCCTAAATGTTAGTACACACAAGAGCAAATAAAATCTTCTAAAATTGTTTAGGAGATAACAACACATTTGAACAATAATATTTGGAATCCATTCAAACTATTACACAGGTTTCCATAAATATAAAACATAAAAATAGCAAACTATCTTTAACATTCCTCCCCCTTTTTTGATGATGGAAAAAATAATTATTATTTGTATGATCTCAAATTTTAAAAAAAAATCTCCTAACTCCCCCTGAATTTGACTGAATACATGAAAATGAGGCATTTTTGAATTAAAGAACAATATTTTGTATTTTTAAAAAAAAAATTAACAATAAAAAAATAAAAAAATACATGATAATAACACAAGCCAAATGAACAGAAAATCAAAATACAAACAAACACAATAATTTCTCCCCTTTTTTGGACAACAAACAAAAAGTGAAGAAAATAGACAAGAAATGTACAGTAATTATATGAAATTCCATTTTGAAAATTAATCTTAAAGAGTGGTTGGACATAAGGTAATACAATCTAACTAATAAACATTTGGTAAATCATTATAATATTCATTAGAATTTTAAGAAGTGATTAACATTGTAAGAAGGGATTTATCAAAAGAACCATATTCAAGTTTAGACATTTGAGATATATAAAAATCATTACAAGAGCAGATTGAATAAAAATTCATATTTCAAGTTCAATAGAAATATATATAGAACATAAAGATCAATTTGAATTAAGAGATTGAAAGAATCTGAAAAAGAAGAGAATTACCACATGTGTGTGCTTTGCGCATCTTTTCAAAATTTTAGCACATTTTTGTGCACCTTTTTACATTGGCTATTTTGTGCCTCTTTTTCACATTTGTGAACCTTTGCGCATGTCCTTTTGGTTTTTGTACTCTCTTTGCTACAATTTTCAAGAGTAATTTTGAAAACCAATTCTTTCCAAGTCAATAATCTAAAATTTCAAAATTTTTTTAACGTGCATAAAATATCACTTGAGCCCAAAGAAAACAAAATAAGAAAACATCTAATTGCATAATAATATAAATTTATGTAGTCGTAATGAATAGACATGAAATTAAAATTCTAATTCTAACAAGTTAATAAACAAATTTTAAATTTAGAAAGACAGATTTCTAAATGAAATTAATCTCAAATTAGAATCTAATTTAAGCCACAATTAGATTAAAAAGACAAATGAAATTCA
>NW_021319328.1:34396-41121 GCF_001605985.2 Dendrobium catenatum
TAATATTTTAAAAAATTTTACAATCAAAATGTAATCTCAAACCAAACAAAAATTCTCCACTAAGAAAATCAAAATGCGAAAATTAAATGCAAAAATAGTAAAGGAAAGAACATACCAGGTTTATAGTGGCTTAGTCAAACCTTGACCTATGCCTAATCCTCGGAGGCACCCTCTGAGTATTGCACTAAAATCAGAGCCACTCCTTTAGCCCTCAAAACGAGGCGGAGAAGCCCTTACAAAATCACTTCCACCTCCCCCTGTGCGACAGAGTAGCCGGGTCCTTTGACACCAAAGAGATCTTCTTCTTTCCAAAACTTCCCTGAAGGCGAGCCTTATTTCCGATGGTACTAAGGCGCAAGCTTGCCGGAGCAATCGTGTGAAACCCCCTCCACACTCCCTTGAAACCCTCTCCAAGGATCTTCTCCCTCTCTCAAACTCCATCCTTTTCTCTCCCCCTTTCAAGCTCTCTCTTTAAGTTTTTATTAAGAGAGTTGCAATTTGCATGTTTTACATTCTTGCAACTTATATAGTTTTGATGATTGTAAATATTATTATTTTATGTGTAGTTATCTAAGACTTTTATAGAAAATTTGTTTTTGCTCTTGTGTGTACTAACATTTCAGGAAAATCAAACTCCAGACTACTGAAGACATCAATTCATATTCAGCATGAAATAATTTGTAAATTAAAGTTTGTACTTAGCTTTATTTTGAGTTTGAGAGGGACTGATTGTAATTGTGTAGATAAGCGCACACACACTTGGGGAACAAGAAATTTATTTTGATCATACCGGACAAACATAGTTTGTACGGGACGATCAAGTCAGTTATCCGCTCGGTAGAGCAATGGATCGAACAGGAAGTGAGAAAATTTTTCTAAGTCCTGATCGTCCGGGCGAAATTCCATATTCGTCCCTGGACGAACTCCTCTGGATTCTCACCTTACACTATTCGTCTAGACGAAATGTATGATTCGTCTCTAAACGAAATCCTCTGGATTTCCAATTTGGTCTGTTCGTCCTGACGAAGTCCAAGTTCGTCCCTGGACGAACTCCTCTGGACTTTGAGTTTACACTAATCGTCGAGACGAAATTCACTACTCATCTCTGGATGAAATATTTTGTCCAAAAATCGTCCAGGACGAACATACGTTCATCCCAGGACGAAGTGAATCAACACTTCACTTTTTGAAGTTGTTCTGGAGTTTTTTGGAACTGACCTATGAAATAACTGTTCATCCGTACGTACCTAGTTCGTACAGGACGATGATCGTGTACGAACTCAGTTCATACCAATATTCATTTGGATCATTTTTGACACCTTAAGTAAAATCGTCCAGGACGATCCACGATCGTATGGGACACCAATTTTGACCGCCACCATCTCTTATTTCCCATTGATCTTCGTGCCTACTGAAAGAAGAGTCAAGGAGAGAGTGTGAGAGAGTGTTCGAAGAAGGATTCTTACTACTGGAGCGTGAAGGCTTCACTTGGAGTTTAAAGGTAAGAGTCTTTGCTTTTGAATTCTGATTACTTCACTCTTTTCTTTCTACCTTCTAGATTTCTTGTGAGGAGATCTGTCAAGGAGATCCGGTTCTCTGCCGACACTTGGAGAGTGTGAACAGACGAAGGGTTCTCTGCCCACAATAGGAGAGTGTGAAAGGATGAATGATTCTCTGCCAACACTAGGATAGTGTAAAAGACAACGGTTCTCTACCAACACTGGGGATAGTGTAAAAGGACAACGGTTCTCTGCCGCACCTAGTAGTGGTGGAAAGAGTTTGTTGTAAAGGCTTCTCCTCCTTGCTATGGGTGCAAAAGGAGAGACACTATTGGTATTTGTGCAATACTTGGAGGGTGCCTCCAGGGTGTGGATGTAGGTCTGGTTTTGACTGAACCACAATAAATCTCGTGTCTTTTATTCTTTACTGCTTTTTATTTTCTGCTTTTTCTATTCTAAAAATTATGGTTGAAAAACTATTTCTAAAAATTCATTAAAGTTTACTTTCAGTTCAAAATATTCAAAAGAGGTATAAAATTTTAAATACCAATTCACTCCCTCTTGGATAGCCTTTCGACATAAGCTTAGGTTTAACAACCTAATTCATAGTGAATGAGTTTCAACAAGTGGTATCAGAGCTTTGTTTCAAAATCATAAGTTTAGACTACTTTTTTGATTAATGTAAATAGCTATATTTTGAAACCGAAACACACCTGAGGGTTATTTTATAACTAGAAATCCACTGTTTGACAACATACCTTTTGATTTTTGGAAAACTAGTATGTCTACTTTTTTACAGTCACTTGATTATCGAATGTGGATCTTAGTCCATGAAGGATATACAAAACTAACTAGATTAGTTAACGGAGTTAGAGTTTAAACACCTTTTACAGACTGGACAGTAGAAGAACGTGACTTAGCACAACTAAATGCCAAATGCTTGAATAGTTTCTTTTGTGTTTTGAAAACAGAAGACTACATGTGAGTTTCCACATGCAAAAGTGGAAATGACATATGGGATAGACTTTGTATAATATATGAGGGGACTAATGAGGTTAAGAAATATAGACTTAATATCTTGTTACATGATTATGAATTATTTCACATGAAACCTAATTAATCTATTTATGATATATACACAAGATTCACACAAATAGTTACCTCTTTGCATGCACTGGGTAGGGAACTAACGAATGCTAAAATGATTAATAAGATTCTTCATTATTTGCCTACTATATATGATGTTAAAATTACTATAATTACAGAATCTAAAGATTTAAACATTTACTCTATTGATAATCTTCTTGGTTTGCTAATTGCTTACAAGCAAGGAGTTAGCCAAAGAAAGATTGATGCAGGTGAACCACGAAGGGAGAAGAACGTAGCACTAAAAGTGGAAGAGTCTGAGGGTGAACACTCACAACCTGAGGATGAAGATGACATCGCATTGATGACTAGACAGTTTAGAAGCTTTCTGAAGAGGAAGCAGAAAATACGCCAGCAATGGAATAAATGTAAATTTAATAGAAATGACAAGGTTTCAAATGATGTGATTTGCTATGAGTGTAGAAAACCTGGTCATATCAAGACTGATTGCCCAAAAATTAAAGCCACTCTTAGCAAGGAGAAGGTAGAGGAGAAACCAATTGTAAAGAAGGGCAAGAAGAAGTTTCAAAGAGCTTTCTGGGCAGACTCAACTTCAGATTCATCAGAGACTGAAAAGGAAGAAGTAACTAACCTTTGCTTAATAGCTGATAGTCTTGAACAGTCAGATCAAGAAGAGGTATGTGACTTAACTTGTGATGAATTATTTGAAGTTTTTGAACACATGCATGATGCATATGAGAAAATGAAGAAAATGCATGCTAGTCTAAGTTTAAAATTTGAAGAACTTCAAAAGGAATATGAAATCCTTAGGAAAGATCATGCATTAATAGATGACAACCACATGAAACTACTCGATGAGTTTGATGACTTGAATAAAAATCATGAGAATTTAAAATCAACCTATGCAGAACTTGAGAAAGATTTTAAGAACTTTAAAGATGAATCAGAGAGAAAATTATAAAAATTAAATTATATGAATCAAATTTTGAAAGATATGAATTCATTTTACAAATTAATGATAAAAGCTCTTGAGGATAATAGGATACCCCCTAAACTTGAATATTTTACTAATCCTATTATGTATCCTAAATTTATACAATCCCTGAATAGACAGATGAATGTTAAAAGACTTAGAAAATCATTTCCAAAAGTAAAATATAATAATTGTGGATTGCTTGGACATATAGCTCACACCTATACTTTGAAGTTGAAAACTAATTTGGTTTGGAGACCTAAGATGCATAAACCTATACATATCATATATGCATATGATTATAAATTGCCAAAAGGTGAACCCAAACTTGTTTGGTTTCTCTGGTCTAACATTTGATAATTTTGTATGGTCGCTCTCACATAAGACCTCGTGAGAGCATATGATACCTGAACAACAGATGTTCAAAGCATGTGACTGGAGATACTACTCAATTCATAACGCTGGAAGCCAGGAGTGTAGGCAAGATTACACTTGGAGATTATACTACAAAGAAGGTGGTTGGATCAGGAATGATTGGAAATCTTAAGAACTTTTTTATAGACAATGTGTTATTGGTCGAAGGCCTAAAGCATAATTTGTTAAGTATAAGTGAACTTTATGATAATGGTTATTGTGTAAAATTTTTTCCTACTAGCTGCATATATTAAGCCTAAATGGAAAAGATATTTTGAATGGAAAAAGGGTAAAAAATGTTTATATGCTAGATTTGAACTGCATTCAATCTCCTACTGTTATTTGTTTGAAAACAATATCTGATGAGTCATGGCTTTGGTATAGGAGACTTTGTCATTTTAGCATGAAAAACCATAGGAGAATTACCCAAAAGAACTTAGTGAGAGGTATACCTAGACTAGATTTTACTAAGGACCACCTTTGTGATGCATGTCAACTAGGTAAGCAAGTAAAGTCCTCTTTTTAGTCCAATAAGGATCTTAGAACTAGTAAACCATTGGAGATTTTGCATATGGATCTTTTTGGACCTGTTGGAACTGTGAGTCTAGGAAGGAAGGTATACGGATTTGTGATTGTAGATGATTACTCAAGATTCACATGGGTCAGATTATTATTTCATAAGAGTGGATCATTTGAGGAATTTAGAAATTTTTTGACTTGGATTCAAAGAAAACTATGGTGTGAAATTATTTCTATGCAAAGTGATCATGGAGGAGAATTTGAGAATGAGAAATTTGTGGAATTTTGTAAGGAGAAAAGAATTGATCACAACTTTTCTGCACCTAGAACCCTTCAGCAGAATGGGGTAGTCGAAAGGAAAAACAGAATATTAATAGAAGCCGCCCGAGCAATGTTCACAGAATACTCACTTCCTAAATATTTTTGGACTGAGGCGGTTAGCACTACATGTTATGCTCTGAATAGGGTGAATATAAGATCTAAATTAAATAAAAGACCCTATGAGTTGCAAAATGGAAGAACACCTAATTTGTCTCATTTGCATGTTTTTGTTTGCAAGGTGTTCATTCATAATAATGGAAAATCTGCCTTAGGAAAATTTGATCCAAAATCAGATGAAAGAATTTTTGTTGGATACTCAAGTGTTCGAAAATTGATTAGGTATTCAATAAAATAACTTTGGTAATTGAGGAGACCACACATGTTATTTTTTATGAATCTGGAAATTTGAAAGAGCCAAATATTGTAGAAGATGAGATTGTGGATAACTGCCAAAAGTTTGATAAAATAAAATTGGAATAAAATGTGAAAGAAAATTTGGAGATAGAAAATCCTTTGCCTAGAGATTTGATTAGCTCTTCATTTGAAATAATTGATTTTTCAGATTCTGACTTTGCAGGTTTTAGGGTGGATATAAAGAGCACTTCTGGAACATGTCAATTTATTGGAAATTCTCTTGTCTCATGGTCCAGTAGAAAACAAAATTCAGTAGCCCTATCTACTACAGAAGCTGAATACATTGCATTAGGAAGTTGTGTGGCATAAGTACTTTAGTTGAAATAATAGTTGATTGATTTAGGATTGACTATAGGCACTATTCCAATTTATTATGATAACACCAGTGCTATTTGCATTTTAAAAATCCTATTCAACATTCAAGAACCAAACCCATAGACATAAGGCATCTTTTCATAAGGGATCATGTATTCAAAAGAGAAATTGAACTCAATTATGTTTCTACTGAAAATCAAACTACAGACATTTTTACAAAACCTTTAGCCTTTGATACTTTCAGTGAATTAAGAATAATGCTTGGTGTGATTGATTTCAATGCTGAAATAAAAATATTTTAGCAACATTTATGTTTATTTTCTACTTAAATGTTTTTCTGTTCTTTATGAGTTTTTTTATTTTATTTGTGTGATTTTTTTTTCTTTTAGACTTTCTGTTTTTTTCGTTGTTCAATGTTTTTAGTGTGTTTTATATCTTGGTTTTGAATGATTGCATAAAATTAAAAAATTTTTGAGTAACAATCGTCATGGACAAAATTTTGTTTCGTACGAGATGATGTATGCAATGTGACAAACTGTCAGATTTTTAACCGTTTGAGTGCAGTTTTCAGTGTTTTATTATCACTTCATCTGTACGATCGTCATGATCATCCGGGATGAAATATTTTTCAAACGACGGGACAATTGAATAGAGCGGTTGAATGGATAAGGTAGTTTTTAATACGAACTTTGTACGTACGAACCTTTAGTTCGTGCGGACGAACATTTGTTGGTTCAATGCGGGGGACGATTTCAACTACCATTAAAATGAATTGAATTTATGATCGTCCAGGATGAACACCTGTTTGTCTGTACGATCGTTTGGTCAAAAGTTTGTACAAAAAGATGCTTTGTAAGTTGTGTGATTACAAAAATCCGTTTCATTTTGGACTCATTCGTCGTCCATATGAAATTTTTTCGTACGAGAAGAATCAAAAATTCGTACGGGACGGAAGAGATTTCGTCTGGTAAGAACAATCATTTTTTAATAAATTAACGATGTTTTTAATTGAACAGTTACACTCACACATCACTTTCAAACCTTTCTTTCCTTAGATTTATCAATGGAAAGTTCTAGCAAGCATCAAAAGAGTCTGGCTAAAGGTCCACCTAGAAATTTGTCTGAAAATTTTCTGTCTAAAGCCAATGAAGAATCCTTTGCTA
>NW_021319329.1:0-3635 GCF_001605985.2 Dendrobium catenatum
CTCTCTGATGGAACATTAAGGGTCTGATGTTCGCATCAGCTTCTTATTCGACTTTTACCTTAAGTAATTTCATGTTTCTTCATATCTATTTTTGGATGTCTCATTTCTAAGAATCTATTGCTGACTTTCATGGCTCTTTTGGTTTCCCTATTACTTAGGATTTTTTTTTTTAATTCTCATTGCTTTTTTGTTTGATTCCTCTGGCTCCTATTATCGGGTCGGTAGCAATCTCTATGGCATGCTGTCACTTCTCTAGTACTATAACATCATGGTGGTGGGACTAAGCAAATATTTTGCTTCGTTTTGAAAATCGGATTGAAACAGTCCTATAGCCAGTTCGCTCCTCCTGAAAAATCGGTCTAGTCAAACCGGTGAGAATCGGTTTGAACTATTGGTTCAACTAGCCGTTGAACCGGTTCCGATTCTTAAGAACCCTTTCGGTTTAATTCATAATATATTTAAATAATTTAATTTAATATAAAATATTTTATTAAATATTAAATTAATTTTAATATAATATATTTTATTTAATAATATAATTCCAAAAATTTTATAGTGTTATGTATTAAACACTAGTTAATCATACCCACATGATTTCATCACCCAATGTGGGCCTTAACCCATGGATACAAGAAAGTATATAAGCAACACAACTAAAGCTCCTATGTGATGTGGGACTAAACAACTAATAGTTTCTATAATGTGTGCATGGTGGATGCTTCAATGAGAAGTTTTTGTGAAAATTTTGTATAGAATATTCAAATAAAAATGATTATAACAATTTCGGTTCCTTGTAGGTTTCTTTCTTAGAGAAATTATTTAGTCTTATTTGATATTCCATGAGGCTTATAAATGATGGTACAAAAGTAGTTCATGGTGATTTTAAAAATTTCTTTGGATGTACAAATCCTTCTACTTTTGATATTTTGTTCCTTTATTCAAGTTTTGAGTAAGCATGAGGCCAATTTTTTTGTTGATTTATTCCTTTTGTATTCGTTTTTTACGTTATTATTCTTTTTTGTTATTTATTGGACATATGATTTAGTTTTATTAGATGTCTTAAAGATGGATTTTTTTTTTGTTTGAACTCTCAATCGTATGCATGGCTTTCATGATCCCTTAACTTTATTCTAAAAAATTTCTAGTAGAGGGCTATAAATCGTTCATTAAATTTGATATTGTCATTTTAAATTTTAATTGAGGGTAATTAGTAGTTTATGATTAGTAATTTGCATCTTGTGAAAATTACATCTTTTTTGCAATCTTTGATTGCATCTAAATTTATATTGCATGTTAGATAAAGCCTGTTACCTAAGGCACTCACCCCAAATTATATTTGGCATTCAAGCATGAGGTTGCACCACAATGTATTCTAGATGTAGTAATGCATGGTATTTGAGAATCTATGGTTTCCTTATGCAAACCTTGTGACCCTGTGAAATGAAATAGTCTTAGTTAGATCGTTTGCGTGGGCGGAAATAGGATACGAGCCAGTTTGGGGGGTTGTTTGTGCAGGATCGAGCTCAGAAGCAGGGCATTCAGGTCTTCCTTCGCACAAAATATGCACACAAAGGTTAAAAAATTGTAGTTCAATTATTACTTATGGTAAAGTTTAGTCTCTTTTGATGCAATAAAAAAACATGTCAAGTTTGTGCTAAAACATAATTTAAATTTCATTTAAAATTGGTAATTAAGTTAAAAAAGAGAAAAAAATAGAACTAGACATTGCAGAATTCACACCATAAAAGGAAAACTTGATTGTTTCCGACTTGTCCTAATATCAATTACACATGCAAAATCAATCACAAATTTCTTGATATCATAGAGGGACCAGACAAAAATTAATCCTTAAGAATTCTCCGAAGGTTACGTTTGACCTAAAAAAGGTCAGTAGGAGTAGGTAGGAAAGTTTTTCATTACCCGTTATTAGTACTCAGGTAAATATTTCCTATTTTCCACAGGTGGCTGATGACTCGAGTTTGTATGGATGTTGTGTTCTAGTTGAAGAGATTGTACAGAAACCTTCTGGATTGATTTCAATACTTTCAGAGGAAAAGCATTTAATTTCATCTTTGAGCCGTCACATCATCACGACAGCCAGATGCTATTGCATTTTGTCAAGACTTCCGTTTTTTGATCTGCACTTCGGTATATTGAGAAGGTATGTTGCCAGTTGTTAGTCTTGGCAAATACTATTTTTTTGCTGTTTTCTTGCAATTTGCAACTGCTAATCAGTGTTTTCTTTTGTCACTAAAAAATGAGCTTTGTTTGCGCACTAAATGGTAAAAAGTATAAAAAAAAGGTAGAAAAGTATTCCCACTTCTCTCAAAACCACTTGTCAGCCATTCATAAATATGCATGCTGAACTTGGAAGTGTAACGTCAGAGAAAGTCTTCATTCATCTCCTTACTACTAAACAACGTGAATGGATGGTGAGTAGGATTGGGAAGAATTAGTTGAAGCTATTACATAACACAGAAAAAATTATGCTATAAACCTAAAACATCAATGCTATTTAGAAATTACCTGCATTTTCAGTAATTGCAGAATTGGCTGTATATGGCATCTATATGTGAGGGTAATTGATGAGGTTACACACTATTTAAAGTTTCATGACTACGCAATTTTACGAGATATATCCATGAAAAAATATTATATTGGGTGGGCGTTGGTCTTTAATAGAATCATGTGGTTTCAAGATAACGTTTGGTTTGAGTATTTAACAGTAGAGGTGGATACGTCTATGGAAATTCAGGGGCAATCGTTTAAGTATATTTGAACCATATGGATCTCCTAGTTTAGGTCCTTTAGGAATAATAGGTTCCACGCAACTGATTATTCTGGAACACGGGTTTTAAGAAAATACTCTGAGCCTTTAATTTGTAGATCACTTAAATCTTCTATTTTCGAGCAAAAATGGTCTTGGAAAATGTTCAACTTTACTTTTTACAAATGTTTATTGTGGACTTGTAATCTGTGAGTGGAAATACAATTTTTGTGGAGTGAAAGTATTTGATTTTTTGTATCTTTCAGAGTTGAAACTTGTTTGCATATTTTTCCTTAAGTTGAAAGATGTTTAGTGACGATGACAGTATTTTAGGTTAGATTAATCTATCGTAGTTTTTTGTAATGGCAAGAGTTGAATCAGTGGTTTTCATGCCCTATGACATGGAAAGTAACAAAACTTTAGTTTACTAGAGTTGCTTCTTAATCTTTGATTGAATAATGAATATATGGTCTATTTGTTTGCTAGTTTTTCTCGGTTTTAAGCCTTTCTTTGATAGGTGATATCATTATGAATTTGCTTGGATAGGCACATTTAAATATTTCTGCTATATTTGTAACTAAAAAGAGGTAGTTAGAAGAGTGGTTTCTCTATAACATTTTTGGAGTCCATTGTCATTTATTTTTGATCCAACTCTTGCCCAACTGATGTAGACAAGGGATATAGGGGACCCTATATTTCTTGAATACAAAAGACACACAAGAAGAACACTGACAAAATGAGTAGAACTTAAAACAAACTTTGTTAAATAAATTCAAACGACTCAAAACTTGACAAACACAACAAAAGATGCTAGGAGTGATGAGGACATCATCAGTATTGTCGACACATGTACCATCAGGAGACGCCG